>NC_056729.1:100629783-100774783 GCF_019279795.1 Protopterus annectens
ACAACCGCAAGGGCCTTTTTAAGCCTAGCCATTTATCTCAAATCTCTGACAAGTTCTGATACCCTTGCTATTGTAAGCATCAGCTGTTCTCACTACTTAGAGGTGATCTCTGCTTGACTTACAAAGCCACGTCCGATCCAGCCCTACTTGAAATGCTACACCTAAAGAAATCCCGATCCCAGAGCTCCAGAGATCACAACCTTATTACCACAGTTAACATAACATGCTGGAGGGGCAGTATCATCTCCCATAGACTGCCCATACTCTGGTATAAGCTTCACATTCATGTCAAGCAGAGCACCTCACTGGCCCTCTTCAGGAGAAATCTTGACGAGTGGATGGGTAACAGAAGGTTCACTCCAGGGATCATTCTAGTTCCCTTACTGGATAGGGGCACTATGAACTAACATCAGGTGGTGTGGTGCCTGGGCATTTTTAATTTGGGCTAGGCTTTTAAAGGCTCCATGATCATTAGCCTAGTACACACCTATGGGCCTGGGAGATGAACCATTTACAGGTTATCTATGTCCATTAGAGACATAGGTGCCATTTTTCTACAGTTTGCATCTTTACTAATGCAGATCTTGGCTGCTTTCTTATGGCCAGGTTTGGAGCATACACACTGTGTGCCCTTTCAATTAACAGTTCCTGTTGTGGAATACAAGTCCAGTTGCTTATTTGTGCATTAATAAAATTAATACAGCCTTTGTCTTTTAGTTTCGCTGGTACAGCAGAAAATCTCATATTTTCCCTATGTGCTCCATCCTCTAATTCTACTACTTTTGACTTTTGAAATATCTCTCTTGAGCAGTTTCATACTCGGCCACCCTTTTCCTTCATTTCAACTTCTGAATTGTGTAGTTTTTTCAGCTCATCTGAATATCTCTTTAAAGCTTCTTTCATTTTTGCCAGACCATTATTTCAGGTGATATACTCCTTCAGTGTTTCATTAATTTTAGTCGGCTCTGAATACATTTGACTTTTTTTCCTCTATATTACTGGAAGCCATGCCTTGAACAAAAGCTAGAGCTTGAACTCCTTTTTTGCTGAACAGCTGTAGGATTCTACCCAGTCATTGTTTTCTTTTCACTTTTTCTAGTTGATTTTCTTTCAGACTCTTAGTTTCTTCTTTGCCAGAATCCAGGCAGTGTACTCACTGGCCAGTAACTGAAGTTACTAAAAGTGACAAGTTCCTGGCAGTTGTCTTTCCATTTTTTTTTTTTTTTTTTTTTTTTTTTTTTTTTTTTTTTTATTATGAGACCTGAAGTTAAACTTGTTGTTTGGTATGCAGCCATCTTGGAAAGTCCAAAATTGGGGACTTCCTGAGGCTCCAGGCAGCCACTGTCTTCACAGTTCCAGTCCAAGTGTCTTAAGATGAGGGTGCTGCCCTGGATAGTGAGGTGCCAATGACTGTAAAGTCATCCTGTCCTCATCGCCTTTCACGTGGGTGACAGAGCCTTGTCACCAGACCCTGAAGGGTAGACATTTCCCAACAATGTTAACATGAGCTTTACTTTATTGCAGCTAAATTTGTCTTCAAAACTGATGACAGAAGTTTCACTGGTGGGTTATATGGCCCAATGGGCTTGTTCAGGGAATGTATGGTCCTTAATAAAGGGAGCAATTCACATAAGCTATCGCAGTCTGAAGGCAGTAATTCTGGCTCTGAAATATGTGTAGGGACTTTAGATCAACACTACTCCTGCTCTTGTCCATCAGGGAAGCAGTGATGTGGTATGTGAACTGACATGGCAATATGTGACCCTGTTGGAAAAGGCAGTGCAAGTCTAGCAGTGAGCCAAAGACCAGTATATCAGTCTTTCATTTGTTCACTTCCTGTGCGAAGTGAAAGTTCTGGTGGGCTCACCACTTTTTCAGCCTCATGCCTCCCATGGATTGGGGAATAATTGAGTCCTTTTAGTTTCATAGGTACTTGCTAGGCTATTGATCTCTGAGAATCTTAAGAAACCTAGGCTTATATTCTCGTTGATAGTTTTAGTTGCTATATTTTTTGTATGAATAACCCAGTGGAAGGCAGAACAAGGATGTGTTGGGACATTTACTTGTTGCCCCTTTCCATGAGGGACATGGGTGCTAAACCAGGGTGAATTTATAGTTTTCCATCCAGTCATCCAAATTAAATTTGAATAAAATAAGAGAAGTAGATTACTGCTTTTTTAATTTCTCCAAGTCTTTTGGGTTTCTAATACCATGACTGAAATGGACCCCATTCCTAAGTCAAAGTGCGATTAACGTTCATGAAATTACTATTGTTTCAATCTTTGATGCCAGCCAGAAGTGCTCTTTGCAGCACCTGCAGTGTTCCCAGTAATGGAGACTCCTGCAATTTGTACAGGGTTATATGTATTGGTAACATATCTAAGTACGACTGTAGATTCGTTTTTATAAGATCTATTGCTCCTACTACTATTGGAACTGTCTGGGCATCTTTCTTCCACATTGCTCTCATTTCTGCCTGCAAATCCTGATGTTTTTATGACTGTGTCTCTCTGTACACAAGACACTGTAGTCACTGGGTGTGGCGATTTCAGTGATCAATGCTATTTTTGTCTTCTTTTCATGGACCACTATATGTGGTTTTCTAGCATCTGTTTTTTGAACTGTTGGTAATCGGTGATCCCATGTGATGTAAACTTCATCATTTTCTGTGATGCTTTGTGGCTCATGTTTCCAGTGTTTTTCAGCCACTTCAATACCATAATGTTTGCACAATCCCCAGTGCAATAGTTTCGCCACATTATTATGCCTTTCAGTGTGCAGTCCTTCTGCCATTAGTATGTCACAACCAGCAACGAGGTGTGCAACTGTTTCCAACTTTGTTTTACAAAACCTACATTTGTCTGTTTCTCCCACATGTTTAATGGACTTTGTAAACCAACATGTCCGTAGCCCACTATCTTGGGCTGCCATTATTAACCTTTCATCTCTTGGTTTGAATTTGCCTCTCTTTAACCATTCCTGTGTTTGACCCTGATCAACATGAGGTTCTTCCAGAAGTTTTCTATACCTGCAACTGTATTTATGCATTTTCCACATTTCTTGCCTTCTTTTCTGGTCCTTCACCTTATATACTTTGTTTTTTGTCACATTCAGTTGCTGCCTGATTTTTGTCTACTTCTGATTTGATGTCCATTCCTGCTTGACACCGATATGCTTCTGCTAGATTAAGCAGAGAAGTCATCTTAAATTTGTTCTCCTCACGTTTCAAAACTTTCACTACGTTTGGGTCTTGAGGTCAGCAGATATATGTGCAATCCCATAATTGCAGAGCTGTGCATGGAATCAATTTCAAGGAGGCCCATCCCTCCTCCTGAATGGGGAATATATAATCTTGGTATGCAGTGATTTTTATAAATCATTTGGTGAGCATGAAGCATCCTTCTTGTTTTCCTGTGTAATCTATACAACAGATTTTGTGGCCAGTTAATCACTCCAAAACTGTAAGTTAGGATAGGAAGAGCAAATTGGTTTATAGCTTGAAATTTGCTCCTAGATGTCAAAGCGGTTTTCAGGATTAATATGTCTTCTAAATTATTCCTTACAAAGTTTTATTTGCATTTGTTCATGTTTTATTGTTGATCATTCATAAATTCCCAAATATTTATACATTCCCTCTTGTTCAAGTTCTTTTATCACATTCTTGTCCCAAACTGATGTTTTCTTGGTGCTGCAGTTTTCCTGCTGTAAAGGTTGTTTTTGCACATTTATCAAGACTAAATGACATTCTACTGTCATCTAAAAAAGGTTTGACAACATGTAGATGTCCTTCGTGTTTTACTGTTGCAGTCATCACACTAGGGTTATCTGCCTCCAGGTAGCCCTCAATCGGCCCGAATATAAGAGTCTTGGGATTTCTGCGTCGAATGCTGTCACTTCTTTCATGACGTCAGGTCATCAAGGGTATAAAACAGGCAGCCGATGCCATTACATCAGTCTTTCCTGCCGAGGAGCCCGAAGCAGTTCATAAGTGCCGGTCTGCCACTTCCTGAAATTTTCGTTTTTTGTGCTTCAAACCTGAAGTCTTCTAAAGCTAAGTACCCTGTTGGGGATCCTTTTTTCTTGCTGTAACCTATGTCAAAAAAAGTTAACAATTGTTTTGCCTGTGGAAAGCAAATACCTCACAGATTTTCATTCTTACTGCATCACCTGTTTAGGCCCAGACCACGACGTTCCTCACTGTTGGTTTTATGCCTTATTTAACGCCTGAGCCATTCATCATCGGGCTATCTTTGTCACTAAATTCTTTCGCTGCCGTTCTCCATATTCAGAAATGGCTTCGATAAGCCATCCGACTACTGATCTTCCGAAAAAACATAAAGATAAAGACAGAGACAGTCCGCATAGGTCCAAAACTGCCGACGATGCTTCCGTTAAGCTATTCGCCTGTCCACCGGTACTCAGTGAGGTGCCTTTGCAGCCCCTAATGCCTGCTTCTACTGATTCACAGGCCTCTGCTGAGACCCATTCGGAGTCTGGTATGCCGCAATATGCTTCTTCAACTATGGAACCTGCAGATGCCTCTACCTTGGATGGGTCCGGAGCCACTGTGCAGGCACTGGCTTCTGAGGATGTATTCCGACCTACCGATGTCCGAATTAAACAGACGACTTTGTTTTTAGCTAAAACTACTGAGTTTCTTAGACTCTGAGTACGCACTACACCTAGAAAACCGATGACCAAAGTGCATGCTCAAGCTCCCATGCCACAAAAACAAATGCTTAGAATTGCTGAAGACCTTATTACCCTAATTAGGGGAAGCCAGCCTTCCCCTGCTAAGAGACAAAGAATTGAGTTTCATTCTGATTCTACAGACCAGGAGTCTGATGACTCTGACCATTCTGATTTTCAGGACATGCCCTTATCAACCTATGAGGATTCAGATGCAGAGGAATCCATTCCCTTTGCCTCCTCTCCAGAGGATTTTTCATTTGGTGAAACCGTGCATACTTTAAGAGAGTATTTCTGCTGGGAATGCCAGGACTACCCTCAGTCCAGAAAGAGACTCAGAGAATTTTTAAAGTTGCCTCAGGACAGGCCTGTAGCTATACCCCCTGTCCTGGATGCTGTAGATGATGTCTTCATGGAATCCAGTCTTACTCCAGACACCTTACCCCCGGCCCCTAGAAAACCTGGCAGGTACTACAGAGTACCTGATTCTCACAAATTTCTCCAAGAATCCTACTGCTTATCCAGAGATCATTTCCCAGGGACCTAAAAGTATTAAGGCTACTACAGCCAAAACCTCTACCCCTTCAGACAGGGATTCCAGAGCTTTAGACAGATGGGGTAAGAGGGTATATACCTCTGCAACTCTTGCCATCAGGCCATTGAAATTGACAGTTTCACATGTTGAAGTACCAGCAACATATTATGGAACTAATTAAACAAAAAATGGGGTTACTCCCAGATTATGCAGAAAGTAAAAATTTACAAAAGTTAATGCATTCTGCAAACCAAGTCAGTAAGCATACTTTGCAGTGTGGCTTTGATGCCCTAGAAGCATCTTGCAGGGCTGCAGTCACTGGGTCTGTACTGAGAAAGCATGCTTGGCTGAAGGAACAAACATTGCCAGATCATGTCAAATCAAAATTACTAGATGCTCCTTTAAAGAAGGGCTGTTTGTTTGGCACCAAAGCTGAAGAGGTTCTTAAAAATATGAAAGAAAAGAATCCTTACAAGTGCAGCCACCTAGATTCAGTAGGCATTGGCATTCTAAAAACTGGTCCTTTCCAGCCCCTTCCAGAGCTTCTCAGTCCAAACCCAGGGGAAACAGGCCACCCAGACTATAGTCACAGGGTACGCAGAGATATAAACAATGGAGTGCTCCCACCTCAAAAACAAGGAGTGGTAAGCCACCCCCTAATGGAAAAAGCTCACAATGACTTTAATTATCCTTCCCAGCCCTGCCCAATTACTTGTGCCCCTAGGAGGAAAACTTGCCCTTCATGCAACGATCTGGATGTCCATTACTCAGGACCGATGGGTCCTAAACATTGTATCCCAGGGGTATAGATTCTACTTCCGTTTTCTGCCAACCCCAAGTGAGTTTCCAGACCTTCCTCCAAACCAGTGGGTAGAGGCTCAAAAGCAAGTACTTTCCCTGCTCAATATCAGAGCTATTCAACCTGTTCCAGTAGAACAAAGGGGGCAGGGTTTCTACTCCACACTTTTCCTGGTGCCCAGAAAAGAGGACTCTTGGCGCCCAATCCTGGCTCTATCAATTCTCAACACCTTTCTGGTGGTCCCAAAATTCAAGATGCTTACCCTGCAACAGCTTCTCCCTGCGCTAGCAAAGGATGCCTGGTTAGTCACCCTAGACTTAAAAGAAGCTCATCTGCACATCCTCATCAAGGAGTCAAGCAGGAATTATCTATGCTTCAGGGCAGACTCTATGCACTATCAGTTTTCTGCACTTCCCTTTGTCTTATCTACTGCGCCAGAGTATTCACAAAGTGCCTGGCTCCAGCCATTGCATATTGCAGGAAGAGAAATATCCAAAATTTCCCGTACTTGGAAGATTGCCTGATTCAGGCGGACACTCAGGAATTGCTACTTCAGCACATGGCATTTGTAAAAAGCCTTCTCACTTCATTGGGGCACACCATCAATGAAAAGAAATCACAACTGGTGCCCCCAGTCAAAAGATTGTATTCCTGGGCGCAAGCTTGGATACAGCTTCCCAGACGGCATTTCTCACTCCAGAAAAACAGGTCTATCTGACCAACTACTTCAAACAAATGGCCACCAGAACCCTGCTATCTGCAAGGAAAATACTGCAAGCCCTAGGGTTTATGGCTTCATTTATTCTGCTAATTCCATATGCAAGACTGCATATGAGGAAACTTCAGTGGTACTTAAAAAGGTCTTTGGTGCCAACATTCTTAGGACCTGGAAACAATCATTCCAATTTTACCTTGTCTAAGGGCCGAGTTCATTTGGTGGGCAGAAGCATGCAAGCACAACGGACTGCCTTTCACTCAACCCCTTGCCGCCCAAACCCTGACAACAGACACATCAGACTATGCATGGGGGGCTCACATGGCAGGCAAATGCATTCAGGGCCACTGGAGCCCAGGCCAAATTCTCCTGCACATCAATCAAAAAAAGATGCTAGCTGTACAGAATGCTCTGACAGCCTTCAAATACCTAATCCTTCCAGGACAGCTGCTGATAAAACACACACCACAGTTATGTGGTACATAAACAAGCAGGGGAGAACCCATTCTTACCCACTCTGCAGGTTAGCCATGGTCCTGTGGAACACAGTCTTGAGCAACCAAGTGCATCTACAAGCTCAATTCCTGCCAGGCAAACAAAATTCACTGGCAGACGACTTAAGCAGAAATCTCCTAGACCCACAAGAGTGGAAATTGGAGCCCAACACCTTCAACCTTCTAATCCAGAGGTGGTGGAAACTGGGGGTGGACCTCTTTGCCTCCCCAGAGAACAACCAGTTGAGCAAATTCTGCACCAGGAACCCTCACAGAAGGGCCTGGAAGGTGGATGCCCTATCCTTCCAATGGGAAAACCTCTCAGTTTATGCCTTCCCCCCTCTGCCCCTCCTCTCAAAAGTACTACTCAAGATCTAACAGGACAAGCCAAGGGCAATTCTTATTGCCCCAGATTGGCCACATCAGCACTGGTACCCACTCTTATTCAGTCTGACAACAGTGCCACCCTGGCACCTTCAAGTGACTCCTACCCTGCTGTCTCAGCAGGAGGGACAGATTTTGTATCAACAGTTGCAAACCCTAAACCTTGCAGCCTGGTTTATCCCTTGAATACACCACCAGAAACCCTCAACAAACAGGTGCTGGACATCATTCTTGAAGCCAGAAGGCCTAGTACTACGAAATCCTATGCTGAAAAGCGGAAAAGATATTGTTGTTGGAATCAGTCTCAAGGAAAGGTCACAGCAGTGCCCTCCTTACCTCTAATCCTGGATTACCTAGCAGAGCTACTCCACAGAGGCCTATCCTTCTCCATTAAGATTCATACCTCTGCCATCTCAACTCATTATAATACTGAGCCACCTCTATTTTCTCACCCTCTCGTCAAACAGTTCCTGAGAGGGGCTAACAACGTAAGACCCCCTAGGAGAGCACCCACCCCTGCCTGGGACTTTAACTTTGTACTGAAAAAGCTCACGCTTCCCCCTTTTGAACTTTCTGGTTCAGCAGAGTTAAAATTCCTCTCTTTGAAAACAGCCTTGCTTTTAGCCATAGCTTCAGCAAGAAGAGCGTCTGAGTTACAGGCCCTTATGGCTGTGGAACCCTTCATTATTTTCCATTCTGACAGGGTTTCCCTCAGGACTAACCCATCCTTTATGCCTAAGGTGGTGTCCAGTGTGGCTCTAAACCAATCCATCCATTTGCCAGCCTTCTTCCCTAATCCTCAGAATAAAGGGGAAAGGATCCTGTACTCCTTGGACGTGCAGTGACAGCTCAGGTTTTACCTTGACAGGGCTAAACCTTTCAGAAAGTCTGACCAGCTGCTAGTCAGCTTTGCTACAGAGACAGAGGGCAAGGCCATTTCAAAACAAACAATTTCCAAATTGATAGCACACTGCATCTATTTCTGCTACAAGCACCATGGAAAACCTACCCCACAGGGGGATCAGAACACATTCCACTAGGGCTACTTCCTCCTCTACAGCATTTCTCAGGGGAGTTCCTACCAGGGACATTGTGGAAGCTGCAACCTAGAGTTCTGTACACACCTTCACCAAGTATTACCATGTACCTATTTTTTTTCTAAATCCGGAGCTTTATTTGCTACAGCAGTCTTACAAGGTCTGCTAGCCAGCCCTAACACCTCTTGACTGCCTCCATCCTTCCTCAGCTTTGGAATCAACCCAAGTGTGATGACTGCAACAGTGAAACACGAAGAACATAGTACAGTCGTGTACTACCATACACTTCCATAAATGTAGATGTTCGAGTGTATTCACTGTTGTATTCCTGGTTTCCCTCCCTCCAGCCCCCTGGTTTTCTCTATCCTTTCTACCTCTCCTCTCTATAGCCATTTTTACTGGCAGTGGTATTTACTTTTTACTGGTGGTGTTCCCACCATATATTAGCTTCCTATATGGGGGCTCTTGACATTTTGGGCAAGAAAAACTGATGTAATGGCATTGGCTGCCTGTTTTATACCCCTGAGGTCCTGGAAGAAGTGACAGCATCCGACGCAGAAATCCCAAGACACTGGTATTCGGGCTGAATGAGGGCTACCTGCAGGCAGATAACCCTAGTGTGATGACTGCAACAGTGAATACACTTGAACATCTACACTTATAGTAAGTGTACACAACTGTACTTTGTGCTTTCAGTTCCTTATCTGATGGAACTATACAGATGTTCTTTGTGTTTCACTGTTGCAGTCATCACATTTTGGTTATCCCTGCTAGAGTATACATCAGTCATCCTGAATACCGGGGGCTTAATATTTCTGCATCGGTAGCTGTCGCTCCAGGACTGATGTCAGGTCATCAGTAGTTTAAAAACAGGCAGCCGACGCCATTACATCAGTCTTTCTTGCAGAGGAGCCCAAAGCAGAAGCAGTTTGCACGAGTGCCGGTCAACCGATACCCGAGTTTTTCATTTCCGAATTGAAGATGAAGTCTTCTAAAGCTAAGTACCCCATTTGGGGATCTTTTTTTCTTGTTCTAACCGAAGTCATAAAAAGTTAACAATTGTCTCGCCTGTAGAAAGCAAATACCACACTGAGACTTTCATTCCTACTGTGTCACTTGTTTAGGCCCAGACCACAACATCCCCCGCTGTTACTTTTGTGCTTTGTTCAATGCCAGAATTATACATAGTCGGGCCCTTATTGTAGCTAGATATTTTCACTTACACTCCTCGAATTCCGATATGGCTTCGGTAAGCCATCCGACAGATCTTCTGGAAAAATGTAATGATAAAGACAGAGACCGACTGCATAGGTCCAAAACTGCCGACGACGCTTCCGTTAAGTTAGTCGTCAGTTCTCCGGTCCTCAGTGAGGTGCTTTCGCAGCCCCTGATGCCCACTAGTATGGATTCACAGGCTGCTACCAAGACCCTTTCGAAGTCCGGTATGCCGCAAAACTCTTTTTCGAGTAAGGATCCTGTGGTTCTCTCCCTTGGATGGGTCCAGAGCCGCTGAGCAGGCACTGGCTTCCGAGAAAGTACTTTGCACTACTGATTCTCGACACAAACCTACTTCTTTCACGTCTACTGTTCTTTTGAAAACTACTGAGTTTCTAAGGCCCAGGGTACGAACCACACCCAAGAAACCGACAACCCAATCTCAGGTAGCTGCTTCCTTGCCTCAGTCTCAAATGCTTAAAATGGCGGAAGACCTTATCATGCTAATCAGGGGAAGCCAAGCTTCCCCTTCCAAAAGAAAGAGATCTGTCCCCAGTAGTTTTGTCCGAACAGGAGTCTGATTAGACTGATGCATCTGAATATTCAGACATGCAACCCCTCTCTGCTTAAGAGGATTCTAATGCAGAGAACTCCATTCCTTCAGCCTCTCCCCCCGAGGACTTTTCCTTTGGGGAAACCCTTCATACCTTAAGGGAACATTTCCAATGGGAATGTCAGGACTACCCTCAGTCTAAAGAGAGACTCAGGAAATTCTTAGGTCTTCCACAGCACAGACCCCTGGCCATTCCCCCAGTCCTTAATGTTGTGGACGATGTTTTCCTGGAATCCAGTTTGACTCCTGACACCCTACCTCCTGCACCAGAAAACCTGACAGGTGTTAGAGTCCCTGACTCTCACATATTTCTTTTTAAAAATCCTACTGCTGACCCTGAGGTATTTTATCAAGGGCCTAAAGGAATTAAAGCAACCTCAGATAAGAATACCACCCCCTCAGATAGGGATTCCCGAGCACTAGACAGATGGGGTAAAAAAGTATACACCTCTGCTACTCTTGCTATCCGAGCACTAAATTGCCAATTCCATATGCTAAAATTTCAGCAACATACCATGGAACTCCTCAAACAAAAAATGTCTTCCTTTCCTGCTTGTGCACAATCTAAAGAGTTGCAAGAGTTAATGCATTCTGCAAGTCAAGTAACTAAGCACACCTGGCACTGTGGTTTTGATGCCCTAGAAGCTTCTTGCAGGGCAGCAGTCACCGGTTCTGTCCTTAGAAGGCATGCATGGATTAAGGAACAGCCCTTGCCAGACCATGTTAAATCTAAATTCTTGGATCCACCCTTGCACAAAGACAACTTATTTGGCACCAAGGCAGAGGTAGGCTTAAAAAAATGGAAGAAAAAGCTAAATCTATGCAGGCAGTTAAGGATTTTTTACAGGTCCAGACACCCAGGTTCAACAGGCATTGCCCCTCCAAGCACTGGTCCTTTCCTGCACCCACCAGGTCAGTTCCGCCTAGACCCCCCCCCCCCCAGACAGCAACCACAGGGAATGCAGAGACCAAAACAGTGGAATTCCTCCACTTCAAAAACTAAGCCACCCCCTCATGGTAAGAACTCACAATGAATCTCCTCCCCCACCCCCTCCCTCTGCCCACCTTCACTTACGCCTAGGAGGAAAACTCTCCTTTCATGCAAGCACCTGGGCCGCAATTACCAACGACCACTGGGTCCTTAACTTAGTGTCCCAGAGATGCAAATTTTCTTTCCACACTCTTCCAACTCCAGAAGGGTTCCCAGATCTACCTCCAAACCAGTGGGCAGAGGTGCAAAAACAAGTCCTTTCCTTGCTGTCTATGAGGGCAGTAGAGCACATTCCTGCAGAACAGAAAGGCCAAGGTTTCTACTCCAGACTTTTTCTGGTACCCAGAAAAGAGGGCACCTGGCACCCCATCCTTGATCTATACATCCTAAACACCTTCCTGGTGATACCAAAATTCAAAATGCTCACCCTCCAGCAACTGCTACCCATACTGTCCAAGGATGCTTGGCTAGCCACCCTAGGCCTAAAAGAGGCCTACCTCCACATTCCTATCAGGGAGTCATGCAGGAAATGTCTACGTTTCAGGGCAGGATCTCTGGATTTTTAGTTCTCTGCACTTCCCTTTGGCTTATCTACTGCTCCCAGAGTTTTCACAAAATGTCTGGCTCCGGCCATTGCCTTTTGCAGACAAAGGAATATCCAAATTCTACCCATAATTAGACTGCCTAATTCGGACAGACAGTCCGGAAAAGCTGCTCAAGCACCTGGCCTTTGTAAAGTCCCTACTGACCTCCCTAGGGTACACTATCAATGAAAAGAAGTCCAAACAAGTACTCGCCCAAAGGATTATATTCCTGGGAGCAAGCCTAGACACAGCATCCCAGATGGCATTCCTTACACCAGAAAAGCAAACTTTCCTGACAGCCTACTTTTCTCAACTAACCACCAGACCTCAGTTATCCGCAAAGAAAATCCTGCAAACTGTGGGGTTCCATGGCATCTTGAATTCTACTCGTTCCATATGCCAGACTGCATATGAGGAAACTTCAGTGGTACCTAAAAAGCCTTTGGTGCCAACACTGTCAAGACCTGGAAACTCTTATACCCATGATACCTTGCCTCAGGAAAGATTTTCTTTGGTGGGCAGCAGTATGCTCCCACAACAAGAGACTACTTTTCTCACCACCACCACCACCCCTGCCCAGACCCTCACCACAGATGCATCAGACTATGCCTGGGGTGCACACCTGGACGGCAGGTGCATACAGGGCCAATGGAGCCCACAGCAAATCCATTTGCACATTAGCCAAAAAAAGATGTTAGCTGTCCAGCACACATTGACAGCTTTCAGGCCCCTTCTCTCCCCAGGGGCTCTCCTGATCAAAACAGACACCACTCTGATGTGGTATATCAACAAACGGGGAGGGACTCACTCCTACCCTCTATGCAGGCTGGCCATGACCCTTTGGCACACAGCCTCTGCCATGCAACTCCACCTGTTAGCACAATTCCTACCAGGTTCTCTAAACTCTCTGGCAGACCACTTAAGCAGAAATCTCCTGGACCCACATGAGTGGCAGCTAGACAAAAGAACCTTTACCCTAATAACTCAGAAATGGGGCACCTCGAAGGTCGATCTCTTTGCCTCCCACACCAGCCATCAGCTAAGCAAGTTCTGCACCAGGGAGCATCTCTGCATGGCTTGGAAAGTGGATGCCCTGTCCTTCTCCTGGGTCAGTCTATCGGTCTGTGCCATTCCTCCACTGCCTCTTATCCCCAAGGTACTGCTCAAAATAAGGTAGGAAAAACTAAGGACAATTCTTATTGCTCCAGACTGGCCTCTCCAGCACTGGTACCCACTGCTGCGCAGCCTATCCCCATTGCCACCATGGCGTCTCACTCAGACCCCCAACCCTCTTGACCCAGAGAGAAGGAGAATTTGTGCATCCCAAATTGCAGACCCTCAGTTTGGCAGCTTGGCTTATTCCCTAACCACTGATCAATCTGCCAACCTCAGTAAACAGGTTCTAGATGTTATACGTGAGGCCAGATGCCCTAGCACTAGAAAGTCTTATGCTGACAAATGGAAGAGTTTCTGCACCTGGATTCAGGCTAAGGGAGCCAATGCGGCACAGCCCTCCCTCTTATCCTGGATTACATAGCTGAACTGCTACACAGTAGTCTCTCTTATTCCTCTATTAAAATTCATGCCTCTGCCATCTCTGCTTATTTCCCCACTGAGCAGCCCCTTTTCTCACACCCTCTGATCAAACAATTCCTAAGAGGAGCTAGCAACTTGAGGCCACTCAGAAGAGCACCTACCCCAGCCTGGGACCTTAACTTTGTGTTGTAAAAGCTCACCCTATCCCCTTTGAACCAGCATCTTCAGCAGAGTTAAAGTTTCTCTTCTGGAAGACAGCTTTTCTTCTGGCCCGTCACTTCAGCCAAAAGGGTCTCCGAGCTGCACTCATGGCTGTGGAGTCTTTCATCATCTTCCATGCTGGTTGGGCATGAAGGATGGGTTAGTCTTGAGGGAAACCCTAAGTGGTGTCCAGTGTGGCTCTCAACCAATCCATTCATTTGCCCACCTTTTTCCCTAACCCACAGAGCAAAGGGGAAAAGGTCCTGCACTCTCTAGATGTGCACAGAGCTCAGAGTCTATCTTGACAGGACTAAATCATTTAGAAAGACTGATCAGTTGCTGGTTAGCTTTGCTGCAGGGGCAGAGGGCAAAGCCATCTCCAAAAAACAATTCCAAGTGGATAGCACACTGTATCCATTTCGGTTACAAGCAACACGGAAAGCCTCCCCCTAAGGGGGTCAGGACTCACTCCACCAGAGCAGTCTCCACCTCTGCAGCTTTCCTCAGAGGATTCCCCACCAGGGACATACTGGAGGCTGCCACCTGGACATCTGTTCACACTTTTACCAGACATTACCATCTGCCTATCTTCTCCAAATCCAGGGCAGGCTTTGCCACTGCAGTCATCCTAGCCAGCCTCTAGTCTCCTTGACTGCCCCCTCCCTTTTTCTTAGCTTTCGGAATCAATCCAAGTGTGATGACTGCAACAGTGAAAGACGAAGAACATAGTACAGTTGTGTACACTTACCATAAATGTAGATGTTCAAGTGTATTCACTGTTGCAGTCCTGGTTTCCCTCCCTCCGCCCCCCTCTTCTTTCTTCTCTCTCTCCTTACAAGGAACATTTTGGTATTTACTTTCTACTGGTGGGGTTCCTCCACCAGAACCTGGCTCCCACTTGGTGGCTCCTGACGGGGCAAGAAAAACTGAGGTAATGGCGTTGGCTGCCTTACATTATACTACTGACGACCTGACGTCAGTCCTGAAGCAACAGCAACCGACGCAGAAATACTAAGCCTCTGGTATTCAGGCCAGCCGAGGGCTACCCTGGCAGGGATAACCTAAATGTGATGACTGCAACAGTGAATACACTCAAACATCTACATTTATGGTAAGTGTACACAACTGTACTTTCTTTGTGTTTCATTGTTGCAGTCATGGAGCCAAGTTGTTATTTTGCTGCCAGTGGTGTTAGGTGTTACTTGTGTAGGTGGAATGGAATAGATGACATGCTGTGCTTAACCTTTCACCAGGGATGCAGGACAATGCAATTAATGTTTTTGGGTAAAGAGCTAGAGTGCAGGGGGGCTTACCGCCTACAAAACTTATTTTGGTATTTCACCTTTGTGTTTGTTGCCTTTTTTGCATTGATTGTATGATCTCTATAGTGGTGGTTTTCATTTGTAAACAGATTTCTTTAGTTACTTTGCAATGTTTGAAGTTCTTCCTTATTGTATTCTTTAAAATAGGAATCCCTTTGAATCTTGTGGGCAGTCGCATGGAATTTGCCCCCTGCACAACACACACACGTACACACACACACACACACGTGTGCATACACATTGTTCCACTTTCTTTTGCTCTGTGTGTGCATACACATTGTTCCACTTTCTTTTGCTCTATGTGTGCAAATCATCCTCAGGAGAAGGGAATGTTTTACTTGAACATAGTGCAAGACAGATGTTCTTTGTGTTTCACTGTTGCAGTCATCAACCACCATCAAAGACAATTGTTAACTTTTTTCTGACATCGGTTAGAGCAAGAAAAAAGGATCCCCAATTGGGGGGGGGGGTACTTAGCTTTAGAAGACTTCAGGTTTGAAACTTAAAAAACGAAAATTTCAGGTAGCTGCCGACAGGCACTTGCGAACTGTTTCTGCTTCGGGCTCCCACATGGCAAGAAAAGTTGATGTAATAGTGTAGGCTGCATGTTTTATACCCCTGACAATCTGACGTCATGGATGAGGAAACAGCATCTGACGCAGAAATCCCAAGACTCTGATATTCGAGCCAACTGAGGGCTTACCTGCAAGCAGATAACCCAAGTGTGATGACTGTAACAGTGAATACACTTGAACATCTACATTTATGGTAAGTGTACACAACTGTACTTTACACATACTGTGGCACTTGTTTTGATTAAAATTTGAGCCATTTTATAAGCATATTTAGTCTCTTGGAGGGCAATACAGTAAGCACATCTGATGCACAGCAGCTAAAGGTGCGAGACTGCTGGCTTTGTAACTTACTGTACCACTGACTACATTTGGTTATGTCTCACTGCATGCACTACCACCCTGTAAATTATCTGATGTGTAGAGGGTGCTTTAGACAAGTCCAAGGTAGCCCCTACAAATAATATGCTCCCACAAAGTGTGGTTGGAAAGGCTTTCAGCACTTGATATTTTGTACTAGTGAGAAAATACAGTATGTAGTGCTGAGTCATGGAGGCATTTGCAACCATTTTTAGGTGGACAGGAAGGACAGCATTGATAATGTATGGTGTCCTGAATTATCTGTCTTTTTGGGTAAGCGTTTGTGAGGCAGATCATTTGGTGAAGGTAATGGGACTGAGAAAGTTGCTGCAAATTAATTCTGGTATAAATGTTTGAGGACATTTTCTCACCATCTTCAGCTTTTATTGTTAACATTTAATATTGACACTAATGATAAAATAAAGTCTCTTGTAAACACAATTTCTGAATTCCGCATAATCAGAGTTCCATGTTTTATACAGCTTGCTGTTGAAAAGGTTATGCTGTCTCTTGTTGCAGCATGTGTTTCGTTTTGTTCACCGAATGTATCAAGCTTTAGTTTACAGTGGATAATTTTATACTGTTTTGAAAAGTGAAACTTCTTTTTCCATTGTAAGTCTGGAATTTCTGTTGAGGTGACAATATTTATACATGTGTATATATTTTTTTTTTTCAGAATTGAATCAAGTGACCTGCCTTTATTGGCTGCTATAGCCAGCACCCATTCTCCTTATGTTGCTCAAATACTCTTGTAAACTACAGACCTCAGGACATCCATTCCCACTGTACACATTAAATGCAAAAGCTAGACAAAGCGTTGACTATGTCTTGGCTTAAAATGCAGCGGGTGCTAATCTTGTGTACCATTTTTTTCCTCTGTACAACCCATCGTTTACACTGTGTAATGAAACTGAAGAAACCTTTCACTGATCATCGTGTTGGACTCATCCCCCGAGATGCTCAGTGCGGAAAAAGCTGAAACACTACAGAAATGAGTTTTAATATATATTATACTTATCCGTCACCTCATATAAACAGAGGTCAACAAGAACACTATTCATTTCAGTGAATGTTTTCATTGTGGGATAAATGTGCAATGCATTGCAGAAAGTAGCATTTGTTTGCAGTATTCCTTCAACAGAAGTCAGGCTTGGTATAGAAAGTAAACAGTACTGTGGACAGTTATTGATTGTTATTGCAGTGGTGGATTTAACCTCTGTATTTGAAGGACACAAACAGACAACAGCTGCTGACATGTCTGAGAAATCCCAGGGGAGCACCAAATGAAAGCTGTAATAGCATGTTAACAAGGACATATCTGCTTAGCTTTCCTGGGTCTTAAGGAGAGATGCTTTTCCTCATTGTATTTTATTTTGAAAGGGAAATTTTATTTCTGTTTTTATTCATTGTTTACATTGTTTGTAGAAACCAACATCTTAATCTTTTGTCTACTGTCTTAATTTATCAGAAGCCTTTAGCTTACTTGTTCTTTTATGTTGCTGTGGAGAAAAGGTTTGGTTATGTGATATGTGGAAGAATTACAGAAAGTGGATAATAATGGGTAATAATGTGAAAACCATATAGATTGTATGTGGAACCTCTGGCAAGTCTGTTCTGAATCCAGTTCTACAATACTGCCATTCTGTAAAGCATTGAATGTTGTATTTTGTTATCCAGTGTACCACCTTTAGTCTCTTTCAGATAACTTATAGTGTGCCATTCCCAATGTCCAGAGTGGAGTTTACAAAACAAGGTACCAAAAATAGCTGTTTTCAACTGTTCTTGCCTCAGGAGCAGTGGAATTTACCCAGTTTGTTCTGTGTCATGACAACGGGTACTTTTTTTAACTTGATCCTGTGTTTACCAGTCTACCATTTCGCTTGTTTACTTTTTTTTGTTGTTGTGTAAACTGTAAATTGGCCTGTAAAGGCGTGATTCTGTTATCAAGACCTATTGATAGTTATGAAGTAGATGAAAACATGAATTTCCTAAAATGGATTACTCTTTCATTAAACAATACAGAGTTAACTGCAATATAACTTCACTTTGCTAGCACTCAGTATCATTAAAGACCTTCTTCCTAAAATAGGCATTTCTTTATAGAAACAAAGCATTGAAACTACAACTGCTTCCAACCATTAGCAACTCCATCCCCTTGTTGAGATTAGCATTATCAGTTTATTTTCAGAAAGATCTGTTTTGCATAATGTAACTTAATCTACTCATGGTGTGAGAGAACTGAGCAGTTGTAAAGCTTATTTTGAAACCCAGCAGCTGCAAGTATATTGATTCCAGCCCCCTTACCATCACAGACTTGCTAGTGAAATGTCATGACAGTACAACAGCATCCTGTGTACATGTAACTGTTGGGCATGCAAGTATATTTTTTGACATTTAAATGAAAGTACAATTTATGTAGGCTTCAAGGCTGAGGCAGTTAAGATATGTATGGCTAAATTTGTTCTTTAGTGAGCCTTCATTTGTGAGGTAGGTAGTGCTTTATTTGTGCAGTGTGGATTTGTAAGGCTCTACACTTTCCAGACTACTGGTAGTGTTGAGTAAGGACTTGAAATGCTGCAAAATTGGACTTAGTAGCATAAAACTTTGACTTTAATTTGATTCCATCCACAAATATTTTTGAAAATGGAATGTATGTTTTTCTATCCCATATAGCTGTTTTGTCCTCTTGTCACTAATGGTGTGTGCCTTTATTGTTGCTCTGACATATGTAGCCCTAACCTAATTTTCCAAGGAACCTATTAATAGCTCTTTGCTAGAATGAACACAGTAAAGTTTCAAGATGCTGCTACCTTTTTTCCTTTGGTCCTGGATCCTGTAATAGCCATCTTTTAAATGAAACTCTAGCAGCTGCCTCTTTATCCTATCTTTTGTTCTGCTAAAATGTAAATTGAAAGTTGCAGGTAAACATTCAAAAATATTGTATTCTTAGGTTTGCAGATCATTAGTGGATAGGCAGAACTTTACAAACAAGACTAATCTGACTGGCATATGTAATCTTAACTAAAGTGTGTGAGATGACTTATTTGATTCACATATGCGCCCTTTAGAAAAAGCATTATGAAAAATGTTTAGTACTGATTTTGTTTGTGATGTCATATAAATTTAAAACTTCAATCATTATTTGGAAAGCAGGATTAGTAACCTGGATTTTGAATGATAAAAGTATCAACAGATGTCCTTCTGTGTCACTGTTGAAGTATTCTTTACAGAAAAGATCTCCTGCCAAGGTTAGCCCAGTGTCTAGCCAGTATTCCAAAGCCTTTAGATTTTATAGGTGCCATACATGCCATGTATGCTCCCTGCATAGGGCGTAAAGGTTACGTATGGAAGCAGACACTCTTGAGCTGCCAGTCTGAACGCCATTATCGAATGTCTGTCTAAATGCCATTCTGCTGTGTCGGGTACCAGGCTGTCTTTAGGTTAGTGCCCCATTGGGGGTCCTTCTCTACCTTTTTCTCTTTTGTTGTGTACTCATGTTCATGTCATCCAAGAAAGGAAAAAGTCAATATGGGAGGCAGATTCCCCATAAAGACCATTACAGCCACTGTCTTTTTTAACTTGGGCAGTTCCCACAACAATATGCAGAGCTCTGTCTGTCGAGCTTTTGTTCCTAAGACCATCTATAGTCCCTTATCTGTCTTATCCATATACCTGGAGAACCAGCAACTTAAACAGTTGGTTCAGGTTACTGTGACGAAATCCTTCATTCCCAAGGGTCAGTCGTTTGCAAAGAAGGCCAAGAAGACTGGGTCTGATTTTGTTGCTGCCCAGCCTCCCATGCACACCTCTGTAGAAGCTAGTGAAAGCCCTGAAGACCAGTGGTGCATGTTTTTGATTCCCCTTTTGCAACCCCATTGGAGGCCAGTATGGATTGGACTCCACATGTCCTTGGAGGTTTTCTCAGTGTCTGTTCCAGGCGTTGAGGAGGAACCTCAGCTGATTATTTCCAAAGGACCGAGGGGGATTCCTCAGATTTTAACAAGGGAAGAGATTCCTACTACAATTATTGAATTCTGCCAAGGGTCTGAACCAATGAGAGTCCTTAAGGTGGGCATCCGATTCAAGAAAAAGCAGAAAACTAAACTTATTACCCCTGTTGTTAAATATCCCCAACATGAATGGCAGGATTTTACTCTGGGTCTCTTGAAGCCTCCTTAAGGGGTGTCAGTCCCTGCTCCTCCCTGGTCTTCCACTCATGTTAAGAGGCCTAGGGAAGTGGATTCCTTAGATGAGGACTTGGATTTTGTGGTGGAATCCTTTGCTTACTTCTCTCATATTCCTTTTCCTCTAGACTATGGTTCACAGGAATACGATTCTTTGAGCACAGACTCACCATTGGAAGAATTATCCTGTGGGGATACTATTGCTTATAAGATGGAGTTCTTTAAAGGGATTGCTCCCAGATCTCTAACATTCAGAAGAGGTGTTATGAGCTTTTACAAATGGAGTCTCTTAAGCTGTCTGCTGTTCCTCCTGTTTGGCAGCCCTTTTTGACACCTTTACTGTTGCCCCTATAGCTCCTGATTCTCAACTTCTACCTTCTAAGAAACCTGACAGGTTCTACAAGATGCCTGAGGATTGAAAGATTTTGTATAAATGCCATTATGCTGATCCTTCAGTGGTTTCAGTTTCCACTGATGAGCCTTCTAAGCCTTTGCCATCTACTAAGCTTCTTCCTTCAGGTAATGACAGTTGGGCTATGGAAAGGTTGTGTGAAAAGTATGTACAGCTGCCGCCTTGTCTTTTAGGGCTATTAATTACCAAACCCATGTGACAAGGTATGTCTTGGTTATTTTTTCTCAGGTAGCTAAGGTGGTGTCTGAACTTCCTGCTTTTGACGAGAGGGCTACAGCTCTTTTCCCTGCTTGGGTCCACTTCTCACGTTGCCTGTTCCATAAAATGCAACTGATGCTCTTCCAGGGCTGCTGCTTTTGTTTCAGTGATGAGGTCTTATTCTGGGCTATGCCTTCAGGCTTTACCTGATATTAAAGCCAAGACTTTGGATGCTCCTCTATATAACAAAAATATTTTTGGGACAGCGGCTGCTGACCTGTTTAAGTCCCTCCAGGATAAGGGTAAGGCATTGCAGGAACCCAAACATATTTTTTCAACCCTAGCCCTAAATTCCAGAGGAATTACCTTTCGAAGTCTACCCTTGTCTGTAGGCGGTAGACTCACCCACCACCCAAAGGTAAGAATGGTTCAAGACATATTCCCCCTGTTAAATCCACTCAGACTCCTCCTTTTCAGAAGCCTTCCCTTTTAGACTTCTTTTCCTTGCTCTTTACAGGGCAAGCCTGTCTCCATTTGACATTTGTCCTCCTGTTTCCCTTGGCTAGGTACCCTTGTCTCTCTGCCTTTCTCTCTCTCTTCCATATTGACATTGGATCACCTCAGGCTCTTGGGTGTTGTCTGTCATTTGTTTTTTTTTTCCATGCTGTGGAACCCCCCCCCCCCCTTTTTCAGGTATTCCACAACTTCCTTAAGAACAGCTTCCTCTCTTTCCAGAGGTTTTACAGTCTTTTTGGAATCTTAACACCATTCAGCATGTTCTACCCATCCAAGTGGGAAAGAGGTTTTACTCTAGAATGTTTCTGGTTGCTCAGGAGGAGGATAGGTGGAGACAAATTCTGGATCTTTCCCTGCTCAGCGCCTTTCTCAAGGATGCATACCTTCACATCCCCATTCACACTGTGTTCATTCAGGAAATGTTTACGTTTCTCTGTTTCTTCCTGTCATTTTCAGTTCTGTGCTTTGCCCTTTGGCCTTTCTACTGCCTCAAGTGTATTCAGCAAATGCCTTGCTCCTGTCATTGCTGTTTGCAGGCTTCAAGGGATACATATTGTCCCCTGTCTGGATGACCTGCTCATTCAGGCTCCTTCTCCCAGCAGTTTGTTGCAGGATCTGCACTTTACCACGTGTTGTTTACAAGGTTTGAGTTTCACAATAAAGCTCAAGAAATCAGTTTTGACACCCTCCCAGGATCATGCTTTTCTGTGGTGCAGACTTCAGACTATTCCCATGTTTGTCTTCTCTTCCTGCTCCCAAGGTTTTGTTTTTGAAAGTCTTTTTCCAGTCTCTCCTTCCCTTGCCCTGAATCACAGCCAGGAAATTTCTCTGGGTTCTGAGGTTTATAGACTCCATTATTCCTATGCTTCCTCTCTCCAGGCTGCATGTGAGGAAACTGCAGTGTTACCTCAAATCAGTGCATTTCCTGCTTCTTTACTCCCTTGTCTCAAATTTGAGCTTCATTGGTGGATTCAGCAACTCTGTCTCAGTCCAGGGCTTCCCTTTTAGACTTATTTTCCTTGTTCAAGGATGCCTGTGACTTGGGGTGGGGCCTTCTTGAGGACGTCTGAAAGTTCAGGGTCTCTGGCGGCCTCATCAGATGTCAGATCATATGAACATAAGAGATGAGAGTTTTGCTTCTGGTTGTGAAAGATTTTCATTGCCTTTTCCACCCTTGCCCCCCCCCCCCCAGTCTTCACAGAGAATGCCACTGTGATGTGGTATGTCAACAAGCAGGGTGGGTATGAGTTCCTATTTCCTTTGCAGATTAGCTCTTCAGGCATGGGATCTAGCTGTCAGGTGTCAAGCGACTCTTCTGGCGTTTACATGCCTTCAGACCACAATCCTAGTGGCAGACTGATTTAGCCGGTCCAGAACACAGGCTCACGCATGGATGCTTCCATCTGAGGGGTATTCTTCTGTTCTGTTAGAGTCCCAAGTCCTATGACTTAGAAAGTGGGCACTGTGTCTTTTCCTTGGAAGGGAATGTTTCTGTATGCCTTCTCCCTTCCTCTGCATGAGTTCTGTACAAGGTCTGGCAAAATTCTCCCAAAATCTTGCTGGTAACTCCCTTTTGGCCTAGACAGCATTGTTTTCCCCTTCTTTATCACTTGGCCAAGGGCAATCACCACAAGTTACCTCACCGGGTGAATCTTCTCACACAAGATAAGGGGATCTCTTATCTATCCTAACCTGTCCACTTTACAGATGACACTAGATGATAAGGCTTTGATTCCCTGTAGGTGCCTATTTTCTGAGGACGTGCTCCAGGTTCTGCAGGAGGCCAGGAAACTCACTACCGGAAAAATCATACATGTCCAAATAGAAAAGATTTTCTGTCTGGTGTGCCTCTCGCCATCAGGATCCCTTCTCTGTGGGAGTTCTTCTGGTTCTGTCTTATTTGTGTGATCTGTTCCATGCAGAGTTGGCATATTCTTCAGTTAAAGCTCTTTCTGCTTGCCTGCCCTTACATTTCTCAGTTTCAGGTCGAGCAATTTCTTAAAGGCATCCTTCATCTCGGGTCTCCCACAGAACCTGTTTCACTTTCTTGGGACCTCAGTTTTGTACCTCCTTTTGAACCTTGCTAGTTCAGCTGCCTTGCAACATTGTACTTGGAAAACTATTCTTCTGTTGGCTCATACTTCATCCAAGAGTATCTAAACTTCAGACTGTTATGCCTATTCCTCCTTTTTTAGTTTTTCACAGAAACAGGGTGTCTCCTTGAACTAATCCTTCTTTTTTGCCCAGAGTGGTTAATGTGCTGTCCCTAAATTATTCTATTCACCTTCCTTCCATTTTTCCTTCTTCACAGTCTGCCAAGTGAGAAGGTTCTTCTTACCTTGGATCTGCATAGACAACTCTGGTGTTATTTGGATAAAACAAAGAGCAGTTTGCAAGTTTGAGCAATGTTTTGTTTCTTATCTCAGAAAGTTGGGTTTGGCTGTCTCTAAGCAAACCATCTCATCCTGGATTTCTAAGACCATTTCTTTTTGGTATTCTTTTCATGGCAATTGTCTTTTTTCATATGTAAAGGCATATTCTACTAGGGCGGTTGCCCTATCTGGTGCCTTTTTCAAGGGTTTGGACACCAATTCCATCCTTGAGGATACTACTTGATTCTCTGTTCATACTTTTCACTAAACATTATAAAGTAGATGTTATTTCCAGGGCCAGGGCCAGGGTGGGTTTGCCTGGGCTGTTTTGCATGGGTTTGTAGAGAGCTCTTCTGTGCCTTCCTCTTCCCAGTCTTCTTGGCTCTTGTACTCTCCCTAAGGTGAAGAATATTGCAACAGTGATATGGAAGGATGGAGTACCATTGTGTAAATTCTTACTGTAACAGTAGATGCCCTTCTCTTCAGTGTTGAAGTATTCAGTCCCTCCCACCTTCCCTCTCTTTTCTAGCTCTCTGCCCCTGTGCTTTTGTTGCCCTCCTGGCCGGGAGGCCCTTGCTTCCTTTCCCTCCTTTCCTTTTGAATGTATATGATCTTCTATTCACTTGCTGTAATATTCTTAACCTGTGGGCTCTCCTGCCTGAAGGTGACCAGACGTCAGCCAGTATACAAAAGTCTACTACTGTAGGGTACGTGGGACGTCACATGTAGGCTGCAGTTGGACACTGGCCAAAAAAATGACGTATGCACATACCATCCTCAGAACTTTTCTGCCATCAGTCAGAACACCATTCCGACCATCGATCTAATCTTTTCAATTTCAGCGATTGCAACTTCAGCCTTTGCTAGATATGTGACCATTGGGGAATATTTTCTCTCTACTACTGTTCTGGTTATGTCATCCAAAAAGAAGTGCCAGTGTGGAAGACAAATTCCACCTATGGACAGCCATTCACAGTGTCTCTTCTGTTTAGGGCCTAGCCATGACCACATGTCCTGTAGCATTTGTCAGTCATTCATACCAAAGACCCTTCGAAGCAGGCTCTCTTCTCTTGCTATTTGTTTAGACAACCAACAGCTTAAGTTGGTAGCCAAGAGTATGGAAGGTACCTCAGGGTCCGACGCTGAGCCGGTGAAGCAAAAATCCTTGGCCTGCAGCTTCCACTGCACCTCCACTGTCAGACATTGCTCCTAAGGTGCTTGTCAACCTGGAGGCACGTCCGACTTCAGGCACGGAATCACAGGCCAAGCCCAGGTCTGAGGCTGCCTTGACTTCGGCCATGAGCATATCTTTGGAGGTAGAACAGACGTCTGATCAGGATGTCTCTGGTGGAACCTACACTAAACGTTAAGAGGGTCCGTGTGGGGGGTGGTGGGGGGGGAACCACGAACTCGAGTAAGAGAAGAGATCAAGTCAGACATTTCTGAAAGCAGGCTTTCGTCTGGTCCTCCAACATTGCATAGGATTGTTTCTCCTGCAAAGAAAAACAAAATACTAAGAATTTGTCCCTTGCCAGAAAGGCCCCTACCAATTGGCAGGCCTTTTCCCAAAGCTTGTTTCAGGCCTTCATGGCATGCAAACCACCTTCTTCTCAGCCTGCTCCTACAACTGCTCCCCAACCTTCTCCTAAAAAGATTAGGAACAATGACTTATCTGATGAATTTTTCTCTGACGAAGAGGAATCTTTGGATTATTCAACACAAATTCCTTCTCCCCAGGAATATGTTCCCCCTGAAGATGAGTCAGTCGCTGCTGATTCCCCTATGGAAGAGAGATCTTTTGGTGAAACCCTTCTGAAAATGAGAGAACACTTTAAGTGGGACACCTCCCAAATTTCTGAAGTCCAAAAATGATACTATCAGCTTCTACATGTTGATGTACCTGGCCCTTCTGCAATTCCACCAGTGCATCCTGCATTTCTAGATGCCTTTCATAATGCTTCCCAAACCCCAGGCTCCCAGGCCCTGGCTTCAAAGAAGCTGAACTGCTTCTACAAGGTCCCTGAGGATTGTAAATTTCTCTCTAGGTGTTTTGCTGCAGACCTAGCAGTCATTTCTATAGCTGCAGATAAACTATCTAGGCTGCGTCCTTCTACCACCCTTCTCCCATCAGACAAAGAGTAGAACCCTTGAGAGACTGGGAAAAAGGCCCATACTTCAGCCACCTTGGCTTTCAGGGCCATCCATTGTCAGAGATATGACTAAGTACTCCTTAGAGCTTTTGTCACGGGCATCAAGTGCCATTGCAGATCTTCCAGATTCAGAATGAAAAGCCTTGGCTCTATTATCCTAGGAGCTTCCTCCCATGTGGCAAGACACTCCATTAAATGCAGATGAGATGCTGCAGAGACTTGTGCCAGGGCAGATGCTACTGGTTCAGTTCTCAGAAGATTTTCCTGGCTTAGGTTGCAACCCCTCCAGGATGACTTCAAATCTAAATTAATTAATGGATGCACCATTAGACAGCAGCTTCTCTATTTAAGTCCCTACAGGAAAAAAAAAAAACGAAACGCAAGTTAAAACACATCTTGGTTTCTTATGTGCCTAGGTTTAATAGGAATTTCCCATCTAAACCTGTTTTCATCCTTAGCCACATCCAGCACTCATCCTGTAAGTCTTCCAGAGGAGGCAAGAGACAACAGAAGCCAAGGGGTTCATAGGCACCCTCACAACAAAGCCAGTCCTTTTCTGACAAAGCAGGGGAGTCTGTGACTACTCTGCAGATGTTTCCCTTTTCCTTCTTTCCCTTCACCTTTCAAATGCTCACAGGGTCTGGGAAAGCATCACCCAAGACACCTGGGTTCTTTCCATAATCAAAAAAAGGATACTTCATGGTTTGGCACTCCACCCCCCCCCCCTTCATGGGCATCCCCCCCTCCCCCCCGGAGAGCAGTTGCCCCTCTTCCCAGAGCTCCTTTGGGAGCTTTGGCAAGAGGGCTCCATTCAAAAGGTTACTCAAACCTCAAGAGGGAAAGGCTTCTATTCAAGAATTTTCTTAGTGCCCACAAAGGATGGTCCCCAGAGGACCAATGTTGGATTTATTCCATCTTAACAACCTCTTAAAAGTTCCTTCCTTTAGAATGTTGACACTCCAAACTCTATTTCCTCTTATCCTTCTACAAGGATACATGGCATCTGATTACATTCACATCTCCATTCACCCCATGTTCAGGAAATTCTTAATTTTTTCTGTGGATTCTTGGCATTTTCAATTCTCTACCCTTGCCCTTTGGTCTTTCTACAGCTCTGAGGGTATTCACAAAATGCCCGTCTCCAGTGATTGCACATTGCAGGCTTTTGGGTATCCAGGTTATTCAGTACTTGTATGACCTGCTCACAGGCCCCAACTTTCCACACTCTACTTAAAAACATGGAGACCACTATTTCCCTCCTTGGAAAACTGGGATTCACCATCAGTTTCAGGACATCAATCCTCACCCCTTCTCGGGACCACATTTTCCAGGGTTGTCGAATCCAGACAGACATGAGTGTGTCACTTCCACCTCAGAAGGTGCAGGACCTGTGATCCTTCCTTCACTCCCTTCTCCCATTGAGTCACAGTACGGCCAGGGAGTTTCTCAGCATGCTGGGATTGATGTCTTCAACCATTCCCATGGTACCGATGGCAAAACTCCACATAAGAAAATTCCAGTGGTTCCTGAGATCGGTGTGGATCCAGCAATCTCGCACACTAGAATACAAAGTCCCATTCATTCCCTGCTTAGAGGGAACTGCTCTGGTGGATCCAGCAGATAAACCTAAATCCAGGAATACCCCTGCATCCTCTCACCCCAGTCCTAGATCTCTGCAGAGGTGAATCAGACGTGGTCAGGGGGAGGGGTGGCCTTGGGTAAAATTACAATTCAGGAAACTTGGTCTCCCTCCCAAAAAATGGAACACATCAGTGTCAGGGAAATGCAAGCATGGTTACTAGCTGTGCAAGTATTTAACCCTCTTCTTTGCCCAGGCCCTCTACAACTGTTCAAAACAACATGACAGTCCTCTGATATGTGAACAAGAAGGGGGTACCAAATCATGTCTCCTTTGCAGGTTGGCTGTTCTGGTATGGGAATTTCTTGCCCAATACCACATGACTATTCAGGCAGTGTACATTCCCTCCAACCGGAATCTCTGGCAGACTCCCTGAGCAGGTCCCTGACTCAATCCTATGAATGGATGCTTCACAGTGACATGTTCCTGGACATAGTCCCCTAAAGGGGTACTCCTCAAATAGAGTTATCTGCCTCCCTCTGAACAGACAACTTCCAAAATGTTGTACCAGAGTCTCTAGTCTTCTGGTTTAGAAGATACACACAGTCTCCTTTTCTTGAAAGGGGATGTTTCTTTATGCATTCCCTCCCCTTCCTCTAATACCAAAGGTCCTGTTCAGGATTCAACAGGACCAACCAGAAATGTGACTCCCTTTTGGCCAAGACCGCACTGGATGTTCTTCGTATTTCACTGTTTCAGTCATCACACTTGAGTTATCTGCCTGCAGATAGCCCTCGGTCAGCCCAAATACCAGAGACTTAGTATTTTTGGTCAGTTGCTGTAGCTCCAGGACTGACGTCTGGTTATCAGGTGTATAAAAACAGGCAGCCGACGCCATTACATCAGTCTTTTTTGCCAAGGAGCCCAAAGCAGAATCAGTTCGCATGAGTGCCAGTCGGCACTACCTGAGTTTTCGTTTCTGAATTGAATCATCCTGAAGTCTTCTAAAGCTACGTACCCCATTGGGGATACTTTTTTATTGCTCTAACCGATGTCAGAAAAAGTTAACAATTGTCTTACCTGTGGAATGCAAATACTACACACACCAAGATTTCCATTCTTACTGCGTCACCTGTTTAGTCCCAGACCATGACGTTCCTCGCTGTCGGTTTTGTGCTTTTTTCAATGCCCGAACTTTTTGTTGTCAGGCCCTTATTGTCGCTAAATACTTTCGCTCTCAGTCTCTGTATTCCGAAATGGCTTTGGTAAGCCATCTGATTACCGAGTTTCCGAAAAATGTAAGGATAAAGACAGACCGCACGGGTCCAAAACTGCCGATGATGCTTCCATTAAGCTAGTTGCCAGTTCGCTGGTACTCAGTGAGGCGCTTTCATAGCCCCTGATGCCCGCTTCGATGGATTCACAGGCTGCTACTGAGACCCATTTGGAGTCCGGTATGCCACGAGACTCTTCTTTGATTACGGGACCTGCGGATTTCTCTACCTTGGATGGGTCTGGAGCCGCTGAGCAGGCACCGGCTTCTGAGGAAGTTCATCGCATTACTGATACTCGACACAAACCAACGACTTCTTTCGCGTCTTCAGTTTTGTCCAAAACTACCGAGTTTCTAAGGACAAGGGTACGAGCTATGTCTAAAAAAAGACCCAGTCTCAAGCACCTGCTTCCTTGCCACAATCTCAAATGCTTAAAATGGCAGAAGACCTAATCATGCCGATTAGGGGAAGCCAGCCTTCCTCTGCTAAGAGAAAGAGACCTGTCCCCAGCAGCTTTAACTGACCAAGAGTCCAACTACTCTTGACGTTTCTGAATATGAAGACCTGCCTTTATCTGCTTATGAGGATTCAGATACAGAGGAATCCATTCCCTCTGCTTCCCCTCCAGAGGATTTCACTTTTGGTGGAACCCTACATACTTTAAGAGAGCATTTCCACTGGGAGTGCCAGGATTATCCTCAGTCCAAAAACAGACTCAGAGAATTTTTAGATCTGCCACAATATAGACCCTTAGCTATCCCTCCTGTTCTGGATGTTGTGGATGATGTCTTTAAGGAATTCAGTCTGACTCCTGATACTTTACCCCCTGCTCCAAGGAAACCAGACAGGTACTACAGAGTCACTAACTCACAAATTTCTTTTCGGAAATCCTACTGCTGACCCAGAGGTAATTTTCCAAGGGCCTAAAGGTATAAAAGCAACTACAGCTAAGAATTCCATCCCTTCGGACAGGGATTCCCGAGCTTTAGACAGATGGGGTAAACAAGTATACACCTCTACAACTCTAGCCATTAGGACATTGAATTGCCAGTTTCACATGCTGAAATAGCAGCAACATATTATGGAACTTATTAAGCAAAAAGTGTCTACCTTTACAGATTGTGCAGAAAATAAAGAATTACAGGAGCTTGTGCATTCTGCAAGCCAAGTCAGCAAGCATACCTTGCAATGTGGTTTTGATGCCCTAGAAGCATCTTGCAGGGCAGCAGTCACTGGTTCTGTACTGAGAAGGCATGCTTGACTTAAGGAACAGACCTTGCCAGACCATGCCAAATCAAAATTACTAGATGTTCCTTTGAATAAGGACAATTTGGCACCAAAGCAGAAGAGGTTCTAAAAAGATGGAAGAAAAAGCTAAGTCTATGCAGACAAAGATTTTTTGCAGGTGCAGCCTCCAAGATTCAGTAGGCATTGCCCCTCAAAACATTGGCCCTTTACAGCCCCCTCAAGACCATCTCAAACTAGATCCAGGGGAAACAGCCCCCCAGATTACAGTATGCAGAGATTTAAGCAATGGAATACCTCCACTTCTAAAACAGGGAGTGCTAAGCCACCCCCTTACAGAAAGAATTCACAATGACTTGTCAACTCCACTCCTCACCTCTGCCCAATTGCTCATGCCCCTAGAAGGAAAACTCGCCCACCATGCAAAAAACTGGACGTCCATCACCAAAGACTGATGGGTCCTCAACATTGTATCCCAGGGGTACAGATTTTACTTCCACAGACTGCCAACCCCGAAAGGGTTCCCAGAGCTTCCTCCAAACCAGTGGGCAGAGGCACAAAACCAAGTTCAATCCCTGCTCTCCATAAGGGCAATTCATCCTGTTCCTGCAGAACAGATAGGTCAAGGGTTTTATTCCAGGCTTTTCCTGGTACCCAGAAAAGAGGGCACTTGGCACCCAATCCTAGATCTTTCCATTCTCCACCTCCCTGGTGGTACCAAAATTCAAAATGCTCACCCTTCAGCAGCTTCTTCCTATGCTGTCCAGAGAGGCCTGGTTAGCCACCCTAGACCTAAAAGAAGCCTGTCTGTACATCCCTATCAGGGAGTCATGCAGGAAATATCTACGTTTCAGGGCAGGATCTATGCATTTTCAGTTCTCTGCACTTCCCTTTGGCTTATCCACTGCTCCCAGAGTCTTTACAAAATGCCTGGCTCCAGCCATTGCCTATTGCAGACAGAGAAAGATTCAAATATACACTTACTTGGACGATTGCCTGATTCAGGCAGATAGTCAGGAAAAGCTGATGCAGCACCTGACATTTGTAAAAAACCTTCTAACCTCCCTGGGGTGCACTATCAATGAAAATAAATCAAAACTAGTCCACAGTCAAAAGATTGTATTCCTGGGAGCAAGCTTGGACACAGCCTCCCAGATGGCATTCCTGACTCCAGAAAAACAAGCCTATCTAACAGGCTTCTTCACTCAAATGGACACCAGAACCCATCTATCCACAAGGAAAATCCTGCAGGGCTAAGGGTTCATGGCCTCTTGCATTCTACTAATTCCATATTCCAGACTGCATATGAGGAAACTTCAATGATACTTAAAAAGTCTTTGGTGCCAACATTCTCAGGACCTGGAAATCATCATGCCTATCATACCTTGTCTAAAGACAGAGTTTCTTGGGTGGGCAGCAGTGTGTAAGCACAATAAGGGGCTTTCCTTTACACAATCCCACGCCACCCAGACCCTAACCACAGACTCATCAGACTATGCATGGGGGGGCGCATCTGGGGGACAAGTGCATTCAGGGCCATTGGAGCCCAAGTCAAATTCATCTGCACATCAACCAAAAAGAGATGCTAGCTGTTCAGCATGCTCTAACAGCTTTCAGATCCCTTCTCTCACCTGGACCCCCTGCTAATAAAAACAGACAACACCACAGTTATGTGGTACATCAACAAGCAGGGGGAACCCACTCTGCAGGCTAGCCATGATACTGTGGAACACGGCCTTGGACATGCAAGTTCATCTGCAAGCTCAATTCCTACTAGGCAAACAAAACTCTCTGGCAGACTACTTAAGCATAAATCTCCTAGACCCCCACGAGTGGCAATTAGACCCCAGCACTTTCAGCCTGTTAACTCAGAAATGGGGGATACCGGAGGTAGACCTTTTTGCCTCCACCTACAATCACCAGATTAGCAAATTCTGCACCAGGACACCTCACAGCAGGGCACGGAAAGTGGATTCCCTATCCTTCCAGTGGGTAAACCTCTCAATCTATGCTTTTCCCCCCTCTGCCTCTTCTTTCAAGAATACTGCTCAAGATAAGGCAGGACAGACCAAGGGCAATCCTGATTGCCCTAGACTGGCCACGCCAGCACTGGTACCCAGTATTGTGCAGCCTGTTACCGATGCCACCATGGCATCTACCTCAGATCTCAACCCTTCTCACTCAGCAGGAGGTACAGATCCTGTATCTGCTTCTGCAAACCCTGAACCTTGCAGCCTGGCTTATTCCTTGAATTTTCCCCCAGTGGCCAGCCTAAGCAAGCAGGTACAGGACGTCATTCTGGAAGCCAGAAGACCCAAGTACAAGGAAATCCTATGCTGATTAGTGGAAAAGGTATTTTTCCTGGATTCAATCTAAAGGAGTGGACACAGCTCTGCCCTCCTTACCTCTAATCCTGGATTACCTAGCAGATCTACTCCACAGAGGCCTTTCCTTCTCTTCCATTAAGATCCATGCCTCTGCCATATCAGCTCATTACAACACTGATCCACCTCTCTTCTCTCACCCTCTCATCAAACAGGAGAGGGGCAACAATTTAAGGCCACCAAGGAGAGCACCCACCCCTGCATGGGTCCTTAACTTTGTACTGGAAAAGCTAACGCTGTCCCCCTTTGAGCCTGCAGCATCAGCAGAGTTAAAATTCCTTTCTTGGAAAACAGCCTTGCTTCTGGCCATCACTTCACTAGAAGAATGTCTGAGCTACAAGCACTTATGGCTGTGGAACCTTTCATTATTTTTCATGCTGACAGTGTCTTCCTCAGAACTAACTGTACTTTTATGCCTAAAGTGGTGTCCAGTGTAGCTCTCAACCAATCTATCCATTTGCCAACCTTCTTTCCTAATCCTCAAAATAAAGGGGAAAGGATCCCGCACTCTTTAGATGTGCACAGACAGCTCAGATTCTACCTTGACAGGACTAAGCCCTTCAGAAAATTTGACCAGCTACTACTCAGCTTTGCACCAGGGGCAGATGGCAAGGCCATATCTAAACAAAATGTTCCAAATGGATAGCACACTGTATCCATTTCTGTTACACCCTGGGAAACCAACCCCTTAGGGGGTCAGAACACTTTCCACTAGGGTAACTTCTACCTCTACAGCATTCCTCAGGGGAGTCCCTACCAGGGACATTCTGGAAGCTGCTACCTGGAGTTCTGTTCATACCTTCACCAAGCATTACCACCTGCCTATCTTTTCCAAATCCAGGGTGGGTTTTGCTACAGCAGTCCTGCGGGGCATACTAGCCAGCCCCAACTCTTCTTGACTGCCTCCACCCAGTCTTCAGCTTTGGGAATCAACTCAAGTGTGATGACTGCAACAGTGAATCACGAAGAACATAGTACAGTTGTGTACACTTACCATAAATGTAGATGTTCGAGTGTATTCACTGTTGCAGTCCTTGTTTCCCACCCTCCAGCCCCCATCTCTCTCTCTCTTTTTTTCTCTAAATCTATTACTCACCCCTTACAGGGCTGTTGGTATTTACTTTTTACTGGTGGTGTTTTTTCCACCGTAACTTAGCTCCTTATTTGGGGACTCCTGACATTTGGGGCAAGAAAAAGTGATTGTAGTGGTGTCAGCTACCTGTTTTTATACCCCTGATGACCTGATGCCAGTTCTGGGGCGACCGCAACTGATGCAGAAATACCAAGTCTCTGGTATTAAGGCCGACTGAGGGCTACCTGCAGGTAGATAACCCAAGTGTGATGACTGTAACAGTGAATACACTGGAACATCTACATTTATGGTAAGTGTACACAACTGTACTTTCCCCCTCCTCCTGCATTTGGCCAAGAGCCATCACCACAAGTTATCTCACAGAGTGGACCTTCTCGAACAGAACAAAGGATCCCTGATACATCTGCACCTGTCAGTGCTACAGCTGACACTGTGGCTGATTGGATTCTAATCCCCTTCAGACACTTATTCTCAGAGGATGTGCTTAGGGTTTTGCAGGAAGCCAGAAAAACGTATACTAGAAAATTTTGTTTCCAAATGGAAAAGATTTTCACTCTGGTGTCTCTAAGAACCAAGACCCACTGTCAGTGTTAATCCTAGTGGTTCTTTCTGTCTTGTGTGAATTGCTGTCTGTTGGCTTGGCTTATTCTTCTGTCAAACCACGTGTCAGCTGTTTCTGCTCGTTTGCCCCTGTCTCCCCCCTCTAGCATCCAGATTTGAGGTAAAACAATTCCTTAAGGGCGTCCTTCACATTAGGCCTCCCAGAAAACCTATTCCTTCTCCATGGCACCTTAATTTTGTTCTAGAAAAATTGATCCTGTACCCTTTGAGCCCACATCTTTGGCCACCCTCAAACATTGTTCTTGGAAAACTATTTTACTAGTGGCCTTAACTTCAGCCAGAAGGGTGTCGGAGCTACAAGCCCTTATGGTAGTACCCCCTTTCTTGGCCTTTCATAAGGATAGTGTATCCTTGGAAAAAAAAATCCTTATTTTATGCCAAAAGTGGTTAATGAGTTTGGTATATTCTGAATTAGCGAACGCTTAGAAAAGTGAATGCTAATTCATCAACCATTTTTAAGCGAAAGCTTAAAATCTTGAACACCCAGAACAACGATTTTTTTTCCCCCAGAGAAAAAAATTGTTCGTCCACAAAAAAAAAAACTTAAAACATTATATAATGTGGGGGGGCTTTGCCCCCCACACCCCCCCTACTTAAATATACCAACTCCGAGATCGCACCACAGTGGAGGAAATGGCGAACTCCCAAAACTGGCCCAGCAATTTTTTTTTTGCCCTGTGAAAAAAAATTGCTGTTCCGGGTGTTCGGGATTGTAAGCTTTCACTTAAAAGGGGTCGATGAATTAGCATTCCCTTTTCTTAAGCGTTCATTAATTCAATATAGACTCAATGAGTTATCCGTTAACCAGTCCATTCAATTACCTACCCTCTTCCCTTCTCCCGAAAACCATAGTGAGAAGGTACTGCACTCAGATGTACATAGACAACTAGATTTTACCTCTACAAGACTAAAGCAATCCGGAAATCTGATCAGCTGTTTGTGAACTTTCATACCAGGTTTCTGGTTTTACGTATTTCCAAGCATTGGATTTCAGACTATTTGCCTTTGTTACACACACCATGGAAAGAGCCTCTCTTCACCTGCAAAGGCACATTCTACCAGAGCTGTGGCTTCCTTGAAGGTGTTCGTCAAGGGCTTAGATAACAGCGCCACCCTTGAAGCAGCCACCTGGTGGTCTATTCATTTCTTTACTAAACATTACCAACTAGATGGCATCTCCAGATCCAGAGCTGGATTTTCTAAAGCTATTTTATATGGCTTCATTGAGATCCCCTCTGCTTCTTCCTCCTCCTCCCTTCCTTCTTGAGCATTGTCGGTCTCCATCAGGTTAAGAATGCTGCAGCAAGTGAAGAAATGGGCATAGAATAGTTGTGTATAATCTTACCATAACTGTAGATGTCCTTTTCTTCACTGCTGCAGTATTCTTTCCCACCCTCCTTCCCCTCTGGTCTATTGTTTTGCTTGGATGTACTGACCTTTCATATCCTTAGTCTGGCATTCCTCCTGCAGCATTCAGTTCTGAGGATGGTATGTGCATATGTCACTTTTATGACCTATGTCAGACTACAGCCCAAGTGCGATGTCCCACATACCTTACAGTAGTATAAAGACTTCTGTATACTGGCTGATGTTGGGTCGCCTTCAGGCAGAAGATCCCACAGGTTAAGAATACTGCAGCAGTGAAGGACATCTGTGGTTATGGTAAGATTTTACACAAATATTCATTCTTTCTCTCTTGTCCCTGAGGGTATTCTGTACCTCCTGGGACTATTCACTTCTGAGTGTTTGCATCCATACAGCACCTTTATCCCCCTACGCCTTGCACAAGGAGTATTCCTATGACATATGGTGCCTATAAGATCAAAAGGCTTTTGTATCCTGGCCAGATCTTGAACTATGCTTGGAAGGAGATCCCTTCTGTAAAGAATACTGCAACAGTGAAGAGAAGGACATCTAATGTTATGGTAAGATTTTTACACACCTGTACTTTCTAGCTTTCCAGGTGATGAGTAATGATGTGTTTGTGTAGTGAGAGTCTCACTGCTGTTGCATCAGGTGTTGTATTTTTGTGGTGTGCAAATTGTCTGTCGATGCGCATACACCAATAACAGAAGAAAGTCCCAAACAGCTTTGTGTTTTGTACCAACAGTTACTGTTGCTTACATATTTGCTCATTCTAGAGGTTTACTGCATTACTTCTAGCTGTTAGTAAGATAAGAAATATGTAGGAGCAGAGGCTGTGTACTGTGTAGAAGGGCCACTTCGGTAACATGTGACAGTTGTACTAGAGGTGATATTTTGTTCAAGTCCTGCATGGAGTACAGTCAGTACTTCAAGGAGTGCCTTCTGAATACTCTTAAGGATCAAGAAGGATTACACTGCAGTGATATGGAACATGTTAAAAGTTTATAGCAGTTTGTATGCACAGACCAAGGTAAAAACATCCATAAGTTTATGGAAACGTTCCCATTGAACATTGAACTGCTGTCTTTCAAGTTGTCTCTCATGATGCTGCCACATTTGGGTCCATCTTCTCAAGCTGAGTAATGTTAAAGACTGTTTAAACTCCTGGCACAGAAAACCTTTAAGACTTTGCAGCATTTAAGTGAGAATTTTAAGAACAATAGATCATCTGTGGGATTCTGGCCAGCAGTAATGCAATCAACCCCCTTCCCCTAATAATGCAAGGTTATTTCACTGTATGTGCCTCGCTGAAGTTTCAGAACTTTTTATAAACCCCTTGAAGTCATTGTTCCTTCTGGGTATGCCCTTTAAGAAGTTTGCTCATTTGGGATGTGGATACTGAGGAAAGAAAGATGCTCATTTTAATTATTGGTGACCACATTGGTAGTGCTAATAATTTGTGGAGTCCTTTGGCACTAGATTTTAAGTTATCCCTGTTACAGTAAACTCCTGTTTATAACTGTTCCATGTTTCTTGCTTATTGAACTTGGTATATGAACCTGAAGAGGTCATGGAATTACAAACAACTTACATAAATCAGTTTGTAATCTTGAATAGTTTGAGGCCATCACTAGAACATCTTGTGTCAGAGCAGTGTTGTGGGGACTACAAAAACATTTTAGTTTAGATTTTCTTGTTACATCAGTATTTGATGGGTGAGGTTATTTGTATGGTTTGAAATCTCAAGCAACAGGGTCTGTATTTACACCCGCTTAACCTTAATGTCAAAAGCTAATGTGTGCGCAATATATAGTTTGTTTATATATAAATATGTTGGTTCCCTTATTTTAGTCAACTGTCATTAATGATGGCATCTGTTTTGTCATCACACTTTTGGTCGACAAAACAGATGGTCAACAGTTGGGGGAAAGATCACTAGAGTACTAGGGAGATGTCTCCTTTCCCTGGTGCTGTGCAGTCTGTGTTAGAACATATATGCAGCAGGGTATGTGCCAGGGGTGCAGGGATGCTTTCCTCCCCATCCACAAAGATGATTTACTGTTGACTTTAAAAAAAATTCTTAGTTGATGTTATGTATGTCAATGTTTGTATGTTTTGTTGTTTTTAAGTAGATCGTATATATATATATATATATATATATATATATATATATATATATATATATATATATATATATAAAATATGTAATATTTGTGTGTGTGAATATATAATGTATAATACTTGTTGAATTTGTTCGTCCTTTCTAAGTTAGTGCATTGACAACAGCACCATTGACTCCTGATGCATCATCTTAAAGGAAGCGTTTTTTGCAGTGGTAAGCCCGTCTTCCCTTCACCCTCACAACTTGTATATACCATCTCAGGGATTGCATAGCAGTACAGGAAAGGAAAACTACCTTATTAACACTTTTCTGTAATCCCATACATGCTGCCCCTAGCCTATGTAGCAAACCAAAATTACAATTTAGAAAATGCTCCAAGGATGCAACACAACACCCCTGATCCATTAGCAGCTCATAATAGTGCAGAAGCCAAGAAGATTCTTATTCTGCACTGTTATGAGAAGATAAACCAAACAGAATATTGACCAAGATGCATAGATGTAATTGCATATTACTATGATCATGTACATACAAAACACACACAGTGGCATGGCTTCATTACAAAAGTTTGTCCATCAAAACTGAGTGGAATCACTCAAATGTGAACAGTATTTTGCAATGTGGTAAGCCCCCCACACCTCCCAGTCTGGGGGAATGCATCCCTCAACAAACCCATACACACTTGCTACTTATATATGTAACCTACAAGGTTGCCCTGCCTCAGATAAAGGAGTAATCCTTGGGATACTGCAGCCTCAATCTTATAAGCAAAAAGCCATCAGTAGTACTCTAGTGATTACTCATATGGGAGTTTATCAGTGGTGTATAAACATAAGACAGGCATAAAATTTGTATGTGCAAGTAGTCCTTCTAAAAGGCCATCTTATTTAGTTGTGTAATGATTGAACTGTATTGCACTATGAATATCTCTTTTAAGAAATATTTTGAAACCTTGAATGCAAAAGCTTTTTACTGGTTTTGGTAATATCTTTGTTTATAGAGTTGCACATTCAAAACCTACTTCAGTGTCTGGCTCAGGGACTAATATCACCCTGTAGTACACCTGTGGCATTTACTGAAGTGGCCATTCTAGACAGTACTCTGCCTGTGTTCCTACATATTTCTTCAGCAGGTCAGTGTTGTGCCTTTTATGTAAAAGTAAGCAAGTTGCAGATGGGATAAAATATATTTTGAAATGAAGTAAATGTCTTTTTACCATGATTAATCAGTCTCTGAGCCAGACATTGAAAGTTTAGAATGTGTGCTTCAGCTGAATTGGACTAAGCATGCAATTGTGAAAGTTGACATACTGACTACTAAGCCACAAGACACTGCAGCACAAGCATTAAGTTCACAGAAAAAAAAGATTGAGCTTTCTGTTATATGCTGCTTCACATCTGTTCTTGTTCCCAGTCAGAGTAATAGCTTGAGAATATTTTTTTCTTTTTGCCAGCAAGCATACCTTTCATTATTGCCAGTACTGGGAGACTCCTTATCCAGTTCATCTATCCTACTTTAAAGATTCAAGTGGTATTCATTCTAGACTTGTATCTCAACCTAGACTTCTGTGTACATTTTAATTTCTCTAATTGCCCATTCCTGTACTCAGGTGAGCATGAGAGTAAATTACCTACAACACGATAGAGCAGTAAGGAATTTTAGAAAATCCTGCGCAAAGCTGTTGCCAGTGTCAAACCGCATACTGTTCCCACCAAGGCTGCTGGATTAGGACGAGATATTTCATGCAATATTTAATGCTGTATTAAGTCTAAGGGATGACCAGGTTTTATATCACTGCTTATTTAGTTAGCAGACTACCTGAATGTACTGGACTGTCTTCTTGGAGTTGTTATTCTTAACAGGGTGTTCCTGGCATTTTGTGTTTGGTGTCAGTACTGTGAAGTACAATAGACCTTCTAGGAGAGTATGGTCAGTAGACTTGCAAACTTCTTTTGAATATTGACTTTAATTTTAGTTTTCCATTTTTTTCAAGTGTTCATACTGTCTAGTCAGTTGACTTTTGACCTCTATTTTTATCTGCCGTTGTACCTAACTTGAATACTAATAATGTATCACTTTACCGCCAGTTGTTGTTGTGTCTTTCGGATTTTCCCAGTTAGGGGTTGCCACAGCGGAACTCCGGCCCGCTAATGATTGGCAGTAGATTTTTACGTGCCAGGTTGCCGGCCCTGATGCACAACCTTCAATGAAGATACGCCCATTCATGCATGTCCTCCACACAGAAGATACTCTAGCTGAGAATTGAACAGGACAACGTCTTACTTTGAAGCGACAACGCTACCGCAGCACCACCACCGCAGTTCATCACTTTACCACCAGTAGACATCTAATATTTGCATTCTCTCTTGCCCTTCCACCTATTAACACTTGGACCTTTGGGTAAACAGTTAAACATACAGTTAAAATTAATGTATAGCCCTGTATTTGTGCCAGTTCAGAAATTGGAATATTGTAATCACAGTGCTCCATCTCTTTGAAAATGTGGCACCTTTGTTTGCACTGATTAGATGCCGTTCTATATCACTTTTGCACTATTCTTTACTATATGGATAGCCTGATGTTCGGCCAGTGTACCAAGCCTTATGATCTTCTGTCACAAGTATGCTTCCCGCACAAGGACGTAGGGCATGAAGGTGATGTACGGATGCAGTTACCAGGAACTTCTTTGCCATCAGCCTGGACACCTTGTTGCTGTCCTCAATTCCTAGCCGTCAGATAAGTGCCCCTTTGGGGTCATTTTTTTCTTTCCATTGGTTGTGCACTTTATTTTGCTTACCTAGAGTTCATGGTATCCAAAAGGGAAAATATCAGTGCGAGAGGCATTTTTCCCGTAAGGATCATCACAAACAGTCTCTCTTGTTTGGGTGTTTCCCACAACCATACCTCTTGTAGTATCTGTAAGGCATTTGTGCCTAAGATACTAAGAAGCCGGTTGTCTTCCCTGCCCATTTTTCTTGAAAGTGATTGGCTTAAACAGTTAGCCCAGGGTAGCATGGCAGAATTAATTAACCCTGAGGTACTCCTGCTAGATAATAAGGACAATTCTTTAGCTGTCCATCCTCCACTGGATGTCCCTTTTGAAGTGGGTGGTAGCTTTTTAGGCTGTCTGGCATCTACATCAGATTCCTTTGCCGCAACCCTGTCAGAGGCCAGCATGGATCCATCTTTTTACGCATCCTCTTAGGCTTTGCAGGCATCTGCTCTGGATGTTAAGGGGAAACTGCGGTTGAATATCTCTGAGGGTCCCACATGGATTCCACATATATCAGTCAGGGAGGTGGTTCCAGGTACTCTTCTTGAATCTCTCCAAGGGTTGGAACATCTGATATTTGATAGGACTGACGTACCTTTCAAGAAAAGACAAAAGACGAAGCATGTTTTGGTCTGTCCTAAGGATCCTCAATGGGAATGACAGGAGTTCACATAGAACTTGTCTGCCTTGAATGGCCCTGAAACCCCCCTCAAGGGGGTTTCGGTGTCTGCTCCTCCTTGGACCTCTACCCCTTCTAAACAGCCTAGGGAACATGATTCCTCAGATGATGATTTAGAGTCTGATGAGGGGTTCTTGTCCTGTTGTTCACAGATGCCTTTGACTTATGGTTCTGATGAAGTCTATTAGCTCAGAGTCTCCTTTTGAGGAATTGTCCTTTGGGGGCACAGTTGCTAGGATGATGGAATACTTTAAGTGGGATTCTTCTCAAGTGTTTAATATTCAGAGGAGATCATTGATATTCCTAAACCCTCTGCATTTCCTTCTGTGTTGGCTGCTTTGTTAGACGCTTTCATTTCTGCTTCCAAGTCTCCTAAACCCTCTGCATTTCCTTCTGTGTTGGCTGCTTTGTTAGACGCTTTCATTTCTGCTTCCAAGTCTCCTGATTATCAGCCTCCTGCTCATAGGAAACCTGATAGGTTCAATAAGGTCCTTGAGGATTGTCATTTTTTTGTGTGTCCTGCTGTGGTGTCAATGTCTTCTGACAAACCTTCAAGCTCTTGCCCTCTTCCAAACTTTTGTCTTTTGATAAGAGTAGTAGGGCAATGGAGAGGATTGCTAAGGAGGAGTACAATGCTTCTACTTTGGCCTTTAGGGTTATTAATTACCAGACCCATGTGACCAGATATGCTCTGGCCTTAATTGCTCAGGTTTGTCAGGTTATTTCTGACCTCCCTGATTTTGAAGTCAGATTTTCTGCATGTCTATTGTAAGTTCTACTTCTCAAGTGGCTTGCCACTCTGTCAAGTGGACTTGTTTAAGTCTCTTCAAAAGAAATGCAAAGTCTTGCAGGACGTTAAATATTCTCTGTCCTGTCACTAAGTTCCAGAGGAATTATCCTTCTAAGTCTGCTTTTGTCCTCAGGCAGCCCCTCCAGGCCTCCAGGGGCAGGAAGTTTGGTAGTTGAGCCTTCTCTGCTAAGGCTTCTGTGATCCAGAAGCCTCTTTTAGCTAACAAGCCTGCTTTTCTTTGACAGTTGGCTCTCCCCTACCTTTAGACCGGGTTCCTTTGGCTTTCCCTTCATCTTCCAAATTGGCTTCTCATCATTTCAGACTTTTGGGTCCTTTCTGTTATCTGCCAGGGTTACTTCATGGTGTAGAAGTGTCTTCCTTCTTTTTTAGGGATTCCTCAACCTCCTTTAGAGCAACTTCCACATTTTCCAGAGGTCCTAGAGTCCCTGATGAACTAAAGAACTATTCAGCCTGTTCCCCCTTCCTAAGTGGGAAAGTGTTTTTATTCCAGGATCCTCCTGGTTCCACAAAAAGGATGCACTTTGGAGATCTATTCTGGATCTCTGCCTGCTCAATACCTTTCTCAAGGTTCCTTCTTTTCAGATACTTACTCTTCAAAACCTGTTTTCTCTTTTACTACCCCAGACTCTTCTGGTGTCGGGATATGAAGGGTGCTTTCCTTTTATATCCCTATTCATCCTCTTTTCAGGACGTTTTTATATTTCTCTGTTTCTTCCTCTCATTTTCAGTTCTATGCTTTTCCCATTGGCCTCTCTTCTGCCCCAAGGGTATTCATAAAATGCCTAGCTCCTGGCTCCTGTGATTGCTTTCTGCATGCTTCAGGGCATTAAGATTTTTCTTATCTAGAAGACCTATTGGTCGAGGTACCCTGTCCCTGTCACCGGATCTGGAGCTCACAATCTTTTCCTCTGTCTGGTGTTCACTATTTCCAAAAGTCCATCTTGACTCCCTCTCAGGATCATGTGCATCTAGGATGCAGGATTCAGACATGCCAGTGTTGGCCTTTCTTCGACCTCCCTCCAGAAGTTTTGTCATTGACCGCTTCTTTCAGTCTGTACCTCCTCTGACTGCATGCCAGCCAGAGAGTCTTTTCGGGCCCTGGGATTTATGGCTTCTTCTATTCCAGTACTCCCTCTTACCTGACTGCATATGTGGAAGCCTCAGTGGTACCCCAAGTCAGTTTGGCTACAGCATTGCCATCCTCTGGATTTCGGTGTACCTCTCCTTCCTTGTTTAAAAAAGTAATTTGAGTGGTGGATTCAACAGTTTGTTGTCAACTCATGCCTGCCTTTTCAGCCAGTGGCTCAGATGTGGTGGGGGGCTTTGTGTCCAACAGAAAGTTCATGGCCTCTGGCCCTCCTATCAGAAATCAAACCATATTGACATAAAAGAGATGAGAGCTCTGATTCCATCTGTTGAGGCTTTTCACAGCATATTCTCTCCAGGCCCCTTGAAGGTGTACACACACAACACTACAGTAATATGGTACGTCAGTAAGCAGGGAGGCGCATCTTACCTCCTCTGCAAGATGGCACTTAAGGCATGGGATGTCACTCGGTTATCAGTTAACTCGGGCAGTAGACATTCCTTCAGAGCACATCCTAGTGGCAGACTCTTTGAGCAGGTCCAGAACACAGGCTAACGAATGGATGCTTGGAGGAGATGTCTGGACATTGTCAACTAGTGAGTTGCTCCTGTCTGGCTTGGCCTATTCTTCTGTGAAGCCCCATTTGTCACCCACTTCTGTTTATCTGCCCTTGAATTCTCCTTTGGTTTCTCGTTTTGAGGTCAAGCAATTTCTTAAGGGCATCTTAGGCATCCAAGAAAACCTATTCCTCCTCCTTGAGACCTTAATTTTGTAAAACTCTACTCTGGTTACTTTTTAGCCTGTAGATTGTTTCCTTGCAGCATTGTACCTGGAAGACTGTGTAGTTGCTGGCTCTTCTACTCAGAGGATTCTGAGCTTCAGTCTCTTATAGCCATTCCTTGTTTTTTTGATTTTAAACCGGGACAGGGTGTCCATTCAAACTAATCCTTTTATGTCCAAGGTGGTAAATGAGTTGTCCTTGAATCAATCAGTACAACTCCCTTCATTTTTCCCTTCTCCTCTGTCTGCTAGTGAGAGTCTTCCATGCCTTGGATTTGCACAGACAATTCGGTATTATTTGGATAAAACTAAGGCCATTCGTAAGTCTGACAAGCTTTTTGTTTCTTTTCATCCCAGGACATTGAGTTTGGCTGTTTCTAAGCAAACCATCTCCTGGATATCTAAGGACATTTCTTTTTCATTCTGTTCATGGCAAATCTTTGTCTACTTCTATTAGACCTCATTCCACTAGGACTGTTGCTTCTTCTGGTGCTTCTTCAAAGGGTTGAACACAAATCCCATCCTTGAAGCTTCTGCTTAGTCATCAGTGCATACCTTTACTAAGCATTATAAATTGGGATATGGTCTCTAGGACCAGAGCAGGTTTTACTAGAGCCATTTTGTATGGGTTTGTTGAGAGCTTTTCTCAGCCTTCCACCTCCCATTGTGTTGAGCTTTTTTACTTTCCCTATAGTAAAGAATACTGCAACAGGGATACAGAAGGACATAGTACAGTTGTGTAAAATCTTACATAACAGTAGATATCCATCTCTTCACTGTTGCATTATTCGCTCCTTCTCTTTAACCCCCTCTTTATTCTTGTTTTTGTTTTGGATTTCCTTCTGGCTGAGGGCCTCCCCTTTTTCTTTTGCATTTTCTCCTCCTGGATGTGCATAGACTCCTTTGTCCTATGGAGACTGTTCTTTGTGTTTCACTGTTGCAGTCATTACATTTGGGGTCATCTGCTTGCAGGTATCCCTCAGTCAGCTTGATTAACAAAGTTGTGGGTCCTGTGTTGCTTGCTGTGTCCCTTCTTCCATGACGTCAGGTCGTCGGGGGTATAAAATATGCAGCCGATGCCATTACACCAGTCTTTCTTGCCGTGCCTGAAGCAGAAGCAGTTTGCAAGTGCTGGTCGGCCGACTCCTGAAATTTTCATTTTCGAGTTTCAGAACCGAAGTCCTCAATTAAAGCTAAGTACCCTGTTGGGGAAACTTTTTCCTGCTCCTTTCCGATATCAGTAAAAGTTAATAATTGCATTACTTGTGGAAAGCAAATACCGCATAAAGATTTTCATTTGTACTGTATTCCTTGCCTAGGCCCTGACCACGACATACCTTGCTGTCAGTTTTGTGCTTTATTTAATCAGCGCACTACCCGTCTGTATATTTTCGCCTCTAAATATTTCGGTTCTCTGTTTAATTATCCAGAAATGTCATTTGTTAGCCACCCGACTACCGGGATTCTGAAAAAATGCAAAGATAAAGACAGAGACAGGCCGAGGTCCAAAACTGCCGACGACACTTCTCCTAAACAAGTCGCCAGTTCGCCGGTACTCGGTGAGGCACTTTCGCAACCCCTGATACTCGCTACTTCTGATTCGCAGGCCTCTGCTGAGACCCATTCGGAGTCCGGTATGCCACGAGATGCTTCAACTATGGAAACCGCGGATGTCTCTACCTTGGATGGGTCCGGAGATGTTGTGCAGGCACTGGCTTCTGAGGGTGTATTCAGGCTACGGACTTGCATATTAAACCGATGCCTTCTTCTTTACTTAGGCCTAAATCTCGATCCATGCCTAAAATAACAATGCCCAGGCCACATGCTAAGGCCTCTATGCCTAAATAAACAAATAAGAATGGCTGAAGATCTAATAACTCTAATCAGGGGTAGCCAACCCCCCCTCCCTTCTAAGAGGCCTAGGACTGAAATTGATTATGAATCTTCTGATCAGGATTCTGTTTTTTCTGATTCTTCTGTTGATCTGGATTTGCCCTTATCTACTTATGATGATTCTGATGCAGAGGACTCCATTCCTTCTGCTTCCCCTCCTGAGGATTTTTCTTTTGGGGAAACCTTAAATATTCTAAGGGAGCATTTCCACTGGGAAAGCCAGGATTTTTCTGATTCAAAAAAGAGGCTTAATGATTTCCTTCTCCTACCTCAACATAGGCTTTTAACTATTCCTCCTGTACTAGACATTGTTGATGATGCTTTTTCAGAATCTAGTTTGGCCCCTGATTCCCTGCCTCCTGCTCCCACAAAACCTGACTGATACTACAAGGTCCCCTGAGTCCAAGTTCCTTTTCAAAAATCCTATTGCAGATCCAGAGACTATTTCACAGGGGCCCAAGGGCAATAAGGCTTCTACTGCTAAAAATCCTACCCCTTCTGATAGAAACTCCAGGGCACTGGATAGATGGGGTAAGAAGGTTTACACTTCTACAGTATTGACCGTTAGGGCTTTAAACTGCCATTTTCATATGTTAAAGTATCAGCAACATGTTATTGGACTGCTTAAACAGAAAATGATGTTGATTCCTGACTCTGTGGAAAATAAAGAATCACAGGATTTAATGCATTCTGCTGAACAAATTGGAAAACGTACTTTGCAATGTGGTTTTGATTCATTAGAGGCCTCTTGCAGGGCTGCTGTTACTGGGTCTGTGCTCAGAAGGCATGCTTGGCTTAAGGAGCAATCTTTGCCTGATCATGCTAAAGATAAATTGTTGGATGCTCCTTTAAATCAGGACCGCCTGTTTGGCAACAAGGCTGAGGAAGTTCTTAAAAAGATGGAAGATAAAGCTAAATCTATGCAAACGTTTAAAGATTTTTTACAAGTTCAGCCTCCTAGATTTAGTAGGCACTGGCCCTCTAAGAAATGGTCCTTTCCAGCCCCTTCCAGGTCTTCTCAAGCCAAACACAGATACAGCAAAAAACCCAGGTTTCAGTCCAAGGGGAGACACAGAACTAAGCAGTGGGATGCCTCCACTTCCAAATCTGGGAATAATAAGACTCCCTCCTATGGTAAACTGTCTCAGTGACTTCCTTTTAAAGTTTCCAAGCACTTTTCAACTGACTGCCCCTTTGGGGGGGGGGGGGGGTTGCTCTTCATGCAAAGAATTGGGAACTCATTACCCAGGACAAATGGGTTTTAAATATAGTGGCCCAGGGATACAGATTTCACTTCCACACGTTGCTAGCACCAAGTGTGTGGCCGGACCTACCCACAAATCAGTTGGCAGAGGCCCAAAAACCAAGTACTTTCTCTCTTAAGCATGGGGGCTATTCAACTGGTACTAGAAGAGGAAAAGGGACAACGTTTCTACTCGAGACTTTTCCTGGTGTCCTATTCTGGACCTGTCTACTCTAAACACCTTTTTGGAGATTCCAGAATTCAAGATGCTGACTCTTCACCAGTTACTTCCTATGCTAGGCAAAGATGCCTGGTTGGCAACACTAGATTTAAAAGAAGCATACCTGCACATCCCAATCAGGGACTCTTGCAGAAGATACCTACGGTTCAAAGCAGGCTACACGCACTATCAGTTCTCTGCACTGCCCTTTGGCTTATCTACTGTGCCCAGGGTATTCACAAAGTTCCTAGCTCCAGTTATTGCATTTTGCAGGCAAAGAAATATTCAAATATACCCATACCTGGACGACTGTCTAATTCAGGCAGAAAGCCAGGACATACTTTTGAATCATCTGGCATTTGTAAAAAGAGTTCTAACTTGTCTGGGGTACACCATAAACGAAAAGAAATCACACCTGGTACCCTGTCAACAAATTATATTCCTGGGAGCAGGCTTGAATACAACTTCCCAGATGGCTTACCTCACGCCAGAGAAACAAATTCATTTGACAACCTATTTCAAACAAGTGGCCACAAAAACCCTGCTATCTGCAAGACAAATACTGCAAGCCTTGGGGTTCATGGCCTCCTGCAATCTTTTAATTCCATATGCAAGACTGCATATGAGCAAACTACAGTGGTATCTGAAAAGCCTATGGTGTCAACATTCTCAACACCTAGAAACAATGATTCCTATCATATATTGCCTATGCCTAGAGTTCCTTTGGTGGGCAGAGGCCTGCCACCAAAACAAGGGACTACCTTTCACACCACCCCCTGCCGCCCAAACCCTACCAACAGACGCATGAGACGATGCATGGGGGGGCTCACCTGGCAGGGAAGTGCATTCAGGGCAAATGAAACCCAAGTCAAATGCACCTGCATATCGGTCAAAAAGAAATGTTAGCTGTACAGAATGTTCTGACAGCCTTCAAGGACCACATTCTTCCTGGACAACTAATGGTAAAGACAGACACCACCACTGTTATGTGGTACATAAACAAGCAGGGGGGGTACACATTCTTACCCCCTCTGCAAACTAGCTATGGCATTGTGGAACACAGCCTTGAGCTACCAAGTGCACCTACAAGCTCAATTCCTGCCAAGAAAATTAAATACACTGGCAGACGGACTAAGCGGAAACCTCATGGACCCACACGAGTGGAAACTGGAACCAAGGATTTTCAACATGTTGACAAGCAAATGGGGGAGCCCAGATATAGACCTGTTGCCTCTCCCCAGAACTACCAATTGGACAAGTTTTGCACAAGGACTCCCCACAAACAAACCTGGAAAGTGGATGCTCTGTCCTTCAGCTGGAAAAACCTATCAGTCTATGCCTTCCCCCCTCTGCCCTCCAAAGTACTACTAAAAATCAAACAGGACAAACCAAGGATGATTTTGATTGTGCTAGACTGGCCGCACCAACACTGTTACCCCCTCCTGCACAGTGTGTCATGGTTATCTCCATGGCACCTGCCTCAGACTCCTTCCCTTCTGTCTCAGCAGGAGAAGCAGATTCTGCACCCTCAGCTTCTAACACTGAACCTTGCAGCCTGGCTAATTACTTAATCTCTCTTTTACCATCCTTCAGCAAACCTGTGATGGATATCATTTTAGAGGCAAGGAGGCCTAATGCTAGAAAATTTTATGCTGAAAAATGGAAAATATTCTGTGCCTGGAACCAGTCTCTAGGGATATGCACAGCAGCACCCAATTTAACTCAGATTTTACAATACTTAACTGAGATGCTTCACAAGGGCCTGTCTATTTTCTCCATTAAAATCCACGCCTCAGCCATTTCAGCTCATAACACAGAACCCTCCCCTCTTCTCTCATCCACTGCTCAAGCAGTTCCTCAGAAGGTCCAAAAATGTAAGACCACCCAGGAGAGCTCCATCCCCAGCCTGGGACCTTAACTTTGTCGTGGAGAAACTCACTGTACCTCCTTTCAAGCTAGCTGCTACTGCAGACTTAAAACAGCTTTCATTTTAACAATCGCTTCAGCTAGAAGGGTATCTGAATTACAGGCCCTTATGGCAGTGGAGCCTTTCATCATCTTTCATGTGGACAGGGTGTCCCTCAGAACCAATCCATCCTTCATGCCCAAGGTGGTATCCAGTGTGGCTCTTAATCAGTCCACTCATTTGCCAACCTTCTTTCCCAATCCACAGAGTAAAGGGGAACAGATACTGCATTCCTTAGATGTGCACAGACAACTTTGATTCTACTTGGACAGGACTAAACCTCAAAGGAAATCTGAACAACTGCTGGTGGAATTTGCTGCAGGGGCAGAGGGGAAGGCTATTTCAAAGCAAACCATTTCTAAATAGATAAGCCATTGCATTCATTTCTGCTATAAGCACCATGGAAAACCTATCCCCCAGGGATCAGACCTCACTCCACCAGGGCTGCATCTGCCTCTACAGCCTTTCTCAGAGGCATCCCTACCAGGGACATCCTAGAAGCTGCTACCTGGAGTTCTGTACATACTTTAACCAAGCATTATCATTTGCCAATTTTCTCTAAATCCAGAGCTGGCTTTGCCACTGCTGTCTTGCAGGGCCTTATAGCTGGCCCTAATGCTATCTAAATTCCTCCTCCCCACCATAGCTTTGGGAATCTACCCAAATGTAATGACTGCAACAGTGAAACACAAAGAACATAGTGCAGTTGTGTACACTTACCATAAATGTAGATGTTAGAGTGTATTCACTGTTGCAGTCCTGGTTACCCTCCCTCCATCCCCCTAACGTCTTTTGACTATACCTCTACTTTCCTTTATTATGCTTAAAAGCCTTTTTGGTGTATTTGCTTTTTTGTTGGAGGCATATCTTTGTACTTTTATATTTAATTGCTTTCCATAGGGGGGCACCTGACATCTGGGGCAAGAAAAACTGATGTAATGGAGTTGGCTGCATGTTTTATACCCCTGATGACCTGACGTCATGAAAGAAGGGACAGCAACTGACGCAGGACCCAAGACTTTGTTAATCAGGCCGACTGAGGGCTACCTGCAAGCAGATAACCCCAAATGTAATGACTGCAACAGTGAATACACTCAACATCTACATTTATGGTAAGTGTACACAACTGTACTTTCTCTTCTGGGGCAATTCAGGTATGCCCATATGCCACCTTTACACCCTGCATCTTGTGGTGGGGAGCGTATGTGTGACATGCAGCTCAAACAAGATCATGGCTTTGGTATACTTGCCGAACATCGGGCTATCCTGGATGGGACATTCCTATAGTAAAGAATTTCTGTAATAAAGAATACTGCAACAGTGAAGAGAAGGACAATCTACTGTTATAAGATTTTGCACAACTGTGCTTTTCACTTTATGGTCAAGAGTGTTAAAATCTCTTTGGTGTTGCCAACTACTGCCTCAGTCACTAGGCTATTGATTTCTTTCTTTGAAGGTTTGTCTTGTTTCTTTTTTAGCATTTTGCCAATAAGGCAAGTTTTAACATGTGCGACTTATCAAAATTATCTGTAAGAGTGAACAGCTTTTAGGCATACTTACATGATTCACTCTTTGTGGTCTTTTTTTGTGTAGTGAACATAAAAAGTAATTTGGGGTAAAATACGAAATGAGGTGTAAACATAACTGACATTCTTACTGGCTATGTAGAACATACAGATTTGCAATTTCTGGGAAATGATTATCTGTATTGATACAATCCAGCATATGTTATATGCTTCAAATTCCGTATTTGAAGTTAACTACCAAGTGCAAGTGTGTGTGTTTATTACTTAAGCAATAACCCACGAGTTGGGTGTGGATATATCAAGATTTACCTATGGTTGGCGTGGTTAGATAACGAGGTCAAAGCCCTTGTGATTAAACAAAGACATTATTTAAGAAAGAAATTTCTTACCTTTCTTAAATACTGTCTTTGTATAATGGTACCATAGGGTTCCTCCGCGTTGTTTCCTGTTCTGTGTTTTCTGAAGTGCTACGAATGCATGTGGAACTTGCGTTCCCACACTTGCACAGCACATCAATGCTGTTCAACAGAAGCAATGATGAAAAAAGAATCTCCGTTGCTTTAGCTTTTAGTATGAGGCAAAAATGTAGATATTATCCGAAAATCCAGACAATTCAGAGGTATGAAAGTCTGCCAAGACTGGTACATTTCTGTTTCTTTAGTTTTGCAGAATGTACTTTATTTTTCTTGTATTTGGTCTGCCCTCTATAGTATATATCAGTAGAAAAGTCTGGCTTCTCAATGGTACTTCATCAGCTGGACTTTTTTCTGTTGGTATATGCTCGATTTACAACAGGAATGCTGGTTGGTCTGTACAGGCAACATGCACATTTTTGAATAACAATGTCCCATCACTGTGCAACTATTTTTTAATTGGGTAAGTGAGCTGGTCTTTTCCAGATCCTTTTCAATCATGAGTACAAGCTACAAGGGCAAGGGTTGAATGTGTTATATATGGACAGTAGATTGCTGACCTCTCTAAATTCTAAAACTGTGCATATAAGTTGCATTTACCTTGGGGGCCCAGCTTGTAGCTGAAGAAGGACCATTTAATTTACACCATTGAAAAAGGAACCTGCAGAGACCATGTCTGTGCAAATAGATGTTTGTTTCAGTTTTAAGCATTTTATTGTTTGAGTGTGGATCTTTATAGTGTGCCTGCAGTTTCTTTATTAGATGAGTCGAATATTTGTGACTACCAGAAACTTGTAACTGGTAAAAGTTCATAGATTGTCACAATATAAAGAAAACTACAGGAAATGCATGTTCCTTAGCTGTACAGCATCACACCAGAGAATCTCTTTAACTCGTGCCTTTTTTCATCACTGGGCAGGCAGTGTACACTCTGTTCCAGATTTACCCATGTAATTTAGTGTTAATATCTAGAGTCATTTGCAGACTTAAGCTATTTTGGCAATTGTTTATCCCTATGCAGAGTACCTGTGGTAAACAATTTACAAGTAAAAACATGCACATTATATATATTTTTATTGGATGTATGAAGCAGGGAATTTAAATTCTGTCAGGTTTTTAGCTGACTCATTCTTGAAATTTAAGGTACTGTATATATAATCTTTTGTATCTCCTTTCATACTAAAGGTTGCTGGACTGTTGCATGCCACAGCTGAGAAGCACTATCCATCCTGAATAAAAGTTGTGTATGTACTTATTCTGTTTTCTTCTAGATCAGAAAGTATCGCTGTGTGTAACAGTTGATCAGGTCAGATTTGTTCTTGCTAATTTCTTTTAACAATGACATTCCTGATTTCCAAAACTTTACACTGTTCTGCCATCCACCTCTTATTTTCCCTGTGCCATTATTGAGCATTTTATTTCTGGCTTGCTGATGGTGTCTTTATCCATTTTCAGTCTTATTTGTAGATCCACAAATGTGATGCTTGGGGGGGGGGCAGTGTTTAGGTCTTTCATATGCAGAACTTAATGTGACATAAGTGAAAGTGCATCAAAATGAATTCGTCTCTGGTCATGTAAGTGCACGTAGCAGCATTCCTCTAAATATCAAGCTTGCACTTTGCTACAGATGGCAATGTAAAAGTGTTCCTTAAATAGTTTCATATATTTCCATCAACCTTGGAGTATGTACCACCATGGCATCCAACAACTTTTTGTCTCCTAAAAGATGGTCATCCTGGTAACGACTATGAGAGCTTAGACATAAATGTTCTTGAAACATTATTTTGTGTCCCACTAAGATGAAGTGCTTTGACGTAATGTGTGTTTGTCTTGTTGGTAAACTAATACCTTATCTTAATTTAACATATTTTTTTCTTTGATTGCTGTGTTACAGCAGAATCAATTATTCTTTACCTGATGTTTACAGGCAACTTCAGTGTTGTATTTTTTTTGTTTCTTTGCCATAAATGATATGGGTCATACACTAGTGTCATTCTGGAAACCTAATAAATGGCATTGTTTTTTTTGTTTTGGCAGTAGTGTGCTGTCAAATGTGTCCTTCCTGTAGATCTTCAGCTTAGATGCCTCACGGACTTTGTGTATCAGTCTTTCACCAGGCTATCAATTTACATCATCATAAGACACTTAGCACTTTTTCAGGGCTGCACACCTGAAGGCTGTGTGCACTCTTCTACCAGGGAATGCAACATTGTATTGCTAAGGACTCTGTACTAACAGTATCAGTTACAAGAATGTTCCTCAGAGTTGATCCTAATGCAGTTTTAGGGTCATCTTTGAGGAAGATGACCCTAATGCAGTATTCTTCCATGGCATAGTTGTTCTACATAAAAATAGAGTCTAGTTTGCAGAGAGGAAGTGGAATGTAGTGATCTGCCATAATATTGTCTTTTTTCCCCCTAACTAACCTTCACCCTGCCTCAACCAAGGACAGGCAAGAAAGGTCTGAATGCAAATTTAGGTGAAGGTGAAAGTAATATCTTGTTACCCTTATCTTGATAGTGAGACTAGCCTGCCTGTTAAGGCCTGCTTTACCAGCACCACAGGCCTCCACAGAATTACTTGAGTTCTGCACCATCCTTCCCAGCATGCCAGCGATCATATACTGCTCAGTTCTCACTCCCTTGCCTGCTAATGTCTGGATGGTATTTAAGGAAGTGTCATCAGCTTAGGCAGAGGTCTGCCCCAGCACCAGTAAACATGCATCTGTGGCTCTCATTTCACTAGTGCTTTTTGTTTTCAGGTTTGCTGGGTGATTGCCTTTGGTTAGGAACATCTGAAGCTGGAGTCCTTGTAACAGACGGACCCTGACACACTGATTTGCTTTACAGAGTGTTTTCTGCCAGCTCCAGTCATGTGGTTAATACCTGCTATGAAAACCAAAATCAACTGTTATGTAACTTTACTTGGAGTGTCACACATTAGGGCCATTTTATGTACAAATTCAGGCAATAAAAAGGGTTGAAGTACCCAAATTACAGGGAAAATGTTTGCCTATATTTTAGAATATTGTGCAGGGAGGCACACAGCTTGATTTGAGACACACATCTGTGGATTTCCTTTCTGGTGTGCTAGTTACAACCACTACATTTGTCTGATAAGAAATCATTTCTTCATATATTTGCTTTCTGCTTAAAGTAGATGTGCAGTTTAAATGGGTGCAGTCAGGTTTGCTGGTCTCCATATCTGATGGTAGTTTCAGGCAAGGTATTTCCCTGTAACTGGAAGTATTACAGAAATGCTGACAGATAAGCATATTACTAATTTAAATTTAGTTTTGCATTTGGCTTAGACTATTGTAGAAAGGATTTCAGTGACAGTAAGGCATGTAAGTTTGCAGTAACCAACTTTCATATCCATTGTTCATAGTTTGTCCCTTATCTGTGCTCAGAATGGCCGTCTGAATTTTGTGTGCATGTGCAATCTGTACAACACTGAAGTTCATCAGCATGTTACAGTATACTCTACAGTGTTTGTGGAAAATGTGGATTGCCAGTTTGAATGCAGCAAGCGGAAACATTCTTAGGTTCATAGGTTCATACTAGGCTATATGCCCTAGGGCATTTATAAGCCTAGCCAGAGTGTTTGGCTTTCGCCACCCATTTTAAATGAATTTTGCTCTGCCCTTTTTCGAGGTTAGTATACTGTGCCTCTGTCTAACAGTGACACAGAAGTGATACCCGGGGTAAACCTACGATCTCCCATCCATTCATCAAGATTCCTCTTGAAGAGAGTCAGTGAGGGACTCTGCCTAACCTGGACTGGGATTTTATTCCAGAGTGAAGGGAGCCTCTGGGTTATGAATCTGTCCCTCCAGCATGTCCTATTTATTTCAGTGCTGAGGTTCAAGTCTCTTGAGTGAGTAGCTCGATGGGATTTGGATTTTCTGAGGTGCACCATGTCCATTAATTCCGGGTTGGACATGGCTTTATACGTCAGGCACAGATCGCCTCTGAGCAGGCGGTATGCCACTGAGTAGAGCTGGAGTTTCTTTAACCAGGCAGCATATGGCATCTGTTTGAGCCCTTTGATCCTCTTGGTGAGGTACTTTTGGGGTCTTTCCAGTTGCTGCAGGTGTCTGGTAAGGTACATCCCAAAAGGGGCATTGTACTCAATTATGGGCCTGATGAGGGATGAGTAAAGAGGCACAATGACCTCCCCTGATCTAGATGTGAATCCCTTCATGATTAGGTGGGCTATATAAAATGTTTTTCTAACCACTTTGGCCACGTGGTTTTCAAATGAGAGATTGCTATCAACTGGGGGTCCCCAGGTCCCTAATTACTTCTTCCGTACTTAATGGATTACCACCTATGTGGTAATTTGTGGGCACTTTGTTTTTGCCAAAGGGGATGACTATACACTTTTTGGTGTTTAGCTTGAGGCCATGGCTCTGGCACCAGTTGTCTGTTTCTATGAGGCCCTTTTGTAGGATGCTTGTGTCGGCTGGAGAGTCGATTATGGCGCCTAGTTTGCAGTCATCTGTGAACTTGGTCAGCCACAGGCCTGTGTTGGCCTGTACCTCAGAGAAATATATACCGAACAAGAGAGGTCCCAGGACTGAGCCTTGTGAGACGCCACTTGTAACTGGTTTGGAATCTGACATGGCTCCAGCAATTCTAACCATGTGGGTTCTGTCCTTGAGCCAGTTTGCAACCCATCTAGTGACATAGGGGTTTATATTTAAGCTGTTGAGCTTATCTATAATGCCCGAGTGGGGTATTGTATAGAAGGCTTTTGCGAGGTCCAGGTAGGCTGTGTGGACCACCTTCCCCTCGTCAATGTCCTTGGTGACTGTTTCAAAGAAATCAACCAGGTTTAAGAGGCAGGATCTGCCCTTAACAAAGCTGAACTGGGTAGGATCCAGTGTCTGTAGGTCCCCAATATCTTTATTTATGAGGTCCATGATGATCCTTTCCATAGCTTTGCAGACCAAGCTAGTCAGGCTTATGGGGCGATGGTTTCCAGGATCCGTTGAGGCACCACCTTTGTGGAGAGGGACCACTGTTGCTGTACGCCTCTCTTTGGGTACATAACCTGTAGTAAGGCTGAGATTGAACAGTAGTTTTATGTTTGGGTTTAGCTCTTCTTGGAGTTCATGTAGGACGCAGCCCGGGACACTGTCTGGTCCCATTGATGCTGTGTTTTTTGCTTTGGAGAGGGCGGCTCTTACCTGAGCATCTGAGATGTCAGGGGGGCAGCACTCTGCTGGGATAGATATTTGCCATTTTGGTGGGGAGGGAGAAGTTTGCACTGAACCTGTCCGCTAGGATGTTGGCAATGTCTGTGGGTTCGGTGTATTTTTTGTCATTTTGGACTAATTCTGAGCATATCTGGGAATTCCCACCCAGGTTCCTAACATAACTAAAGAAAGCCTTGTGATTATCCTTAGTGTCCTGTGCAATTTTTCTCTCGAAGCTGGCCTTAGACGATTTTATGAGTGCCCCTAGTTTTTTGCTAATACTGATCAGAGATGCCTTCCCTTTTTGGGATTTTGCTCTATCATGTAGCAGCTTCCTCCTTCTATTGTATAGTTTGTTTATGGCTGGGGTCCACCAGACAGGACGCCTGCCTTTGGAGGACTGGGTCTTGGTTTTATTTGGGATTGTATGATCCATGCATTCCTAAAGGTGTTCATAGAATGCGTTTATAAAGGATTCTGCGGTCTGGGCCGTATTTTCCACAGGCCCGGGGGCTTTGAAGGATTCCACCTCGGTTTTGAGGAGTGTGAAATTTGCTTTAGAGAAGTTTTTGACTGTGGTTTTCTGGGCAGGGGGTGGGGTCGGGATGTGAATATCCAGTGAGATTAGTTTATGGTCTGATCTTACCAGTGAGGGATACACTTCTGGTCTGGAGCATAGAGCCCCCATGTTGGTGATGATCAGGTCCAGTATGTTATCCCCTCTTGTGGGAGTGGTAACAAGTTGTTCCATAGCATTTGAGTTTATAAATTCTAGGAACCTTTGGGCTAGGGTGTTAGAGTAATGCTCCCAGTCTATGTTTGGGGTAGTTGAAGTCGCCCAATATAATTCTGCTTGATATTGTGTGTAATCACATTGAATCTTTTAGAGCTTTAGAATACAACTGACATTATCGATGTCCTGGCTTGTTTACTGCATTCATTTGGCTTTTGTTTTTGTTTGTTTCATCATACTATTGCAGGTTTTAGTACAGTATCACATTAACATTGATAGACTGTTCACCTTGTCTGAAATAGACAAAAAGGAAGAAAAATGGAAGACCTCATCTGAAAATTCTTATGGCTTTCATCTCATGTCAGTCACTGTAAATGTCTCCCTTCGAGTGCTAAATAAAGTGTCTGTGTTAAGATGCACACTGTATATAAAATTTCATCTGGCTTTTAAGGCTTTAACCAAGCAGAATGTAAGGTATTTTAAAATGGCAGAACAAAACTATACTCTTGTATTGTAAATTGTACATTTTATTATACTGTTTCATGAAATGAGCTTGTTGAAATTGTTTTGAATGAATGTATGAAGGTCTCCTAAACACACTTAATTTTGTTACAGATATGTACCAGTTTTAACTGCTCCTTTATGTGAAATTTAATTCAGTAATAAAAAGAGCATTTTTGGAATAAACGTTAAGCTTTATTTTTGATTGCTATATGGATGCATGAAAAGTTGGACTTGAGTGTGTGTGTGTGTGTGTGTGTGTGTATATTGAGTGTGTGTGAGTGTGTGTGTGTGTGTGTGTGTGTGTGTATATATATATATATATAAAGTCAGATTTTGAAAGCTGTTTTTTTTCTTCCCTCTGGAATCACTTTGTTTTAAAGATGAAATAAGTTCATTTCTTTAGTGTGGAAGGAGCATTCGATTGCTGGATGATCCATCAGTCCTAAGGAAAACCAAAACAAAAAAAAAATCTTGTAAGTTTGCATATTTTTACAGAATCCCTATAAATATAGTAACTCATTAAAAAAAAACTCATGCTTGTCATAAGGTATTTGTGTTTTTATTTTCTTACCTTTACCTACTGAATTGACAAAATATTTTAAACAAGATCCAAATTAAGCAATACTGTTTTGTGCCAAAGAAATTCAAACCTCTTGCCTGCTTGTAGATGTCATATTGGAGTACCGTTAGGCTAATTGTCACTAGTGGGTCTGTTAACATGATTTACTGCATTAAAGTCTAGGATGCATACAGTCCAGAAGTGTTATGTGTATACTCCAAATAAAGCTTCTTTGTGGTCATTGAGCCATTTGGCCAAAAAAAGGCCCTCATTCCCTTCCTCTGCTGCTCATTTCTAAGAACCATATTGTCGTGAGCCATAATAGTAATACTGCACTGCTTGCTTGACTCTTATCTAGTAATTTTCAAGTGGGAAAATCCATTTTCAGTGATGTCTGGAGGACAAATGCTCTTATACAAAAAGTATAAGCAAAATTAATTCAGAAATATCAATGAAGTTACATCTGTGAGTAATGGCACTGCAGTAAAATAATTGTGAAACAGATAGAAGTCAAATCTAATACAATAATTGAGAAATGCCTTATTATTTTGTTTATTTGTTTACATTTGTTTACCAGGAAATTCCAACTGGACACAGGTCCTTTTCAGTGGTGGCCCATGGAGAAAAGCTCCAGAGAACAATAAATGAGTAGCAGAGTACATGAAGAACAATTGAATGTACATATACATGTGCATAACTTCTTTTGACCTGGATGAGTTAATAACTAGCGTAATCAAAAAAACAGCCAGCAAACTGAGGAAAGTTAATGAAAGCAATGCAGTAAAATCAATATTAAAGCTTACAAACTGAGTCAGTTGCAAACTACATTTATTGAACAATCAAATAAGTGCTTTCTCCTTTTACATAGGACTTCATTAGATAAAAATATTTCAAACACTTGTACTTAAAACCCCCTCCATAGATCACATGATCTAAAAGAATACGATATAACCCTCCTATTAAAGGCACAACTCACTATTACATAAAAAAATCTAAAATACAATTTACTAAGTTTATGGAGGTGCAGCAGTTAGCGTTGCCGCCTCATAGCAAGAGGTTCTCCGGTTCAATTCTCAGCTGGGGTGCCTTCTGTGTGGTTTGCATGTCCTCCCTGTGGTCACGTGGGTTTCCTCTGGGTGCTCTGGTTTCCTCCCACATCCCAAACACATGCTGTAGGTGGATTGGACACACTAAATTGGCCCTAGGCATGAGTGTGTGCGTGTGTGTGCCTTCTGTGGAAGGTTGGGTGCTGGGCTGGCAACTCAACACCATAAAACTCCACTGCCAATCATGAGCGGACAAGTGATCCGCTGTGGCGACCCCTAACTGGGAAAAGCTGAAAGAAGAAGAAGATTCAGTAGACTGAAAAGTAATTATAACATGTACCTTAGTCAAATATTAATAAATAAAATCTCACTATCTATAAAGTGCTTTCATCTTTAAAACACAGTTAACTGCACAATATTCATTTAAACCAGGCCAAGCATATGCATTCATGTGTATTTGTCAAGTTACTTCTTTCTATTCTAAAAGCAACAAACTAGGACCACCCCTTATTTATTCTTTTGTACTATCAATGGCCATATATTTAAAGATATGACTCATTTTCCACCACATGTTTAGCAAGTGCATTATTCATCCTTCTTTTCTTAATGCTGTATTTGTGTTCACGGACATGCTCCCTGAGCAGATCTGTTTTGCCTATGTAAAAACATGGGCAACACTGGCAAAGGGCCAAGTATACTACCCTTCGTGTTTCTCAATTAAATGTCCCTCAAATTTGGTACTCTTGCCTCCTAATCATGAAAATTTGTCCCTACTTTAATTTACAAAATGAGCAAAAAACATTTCTTCATTAGGGAACCCTTCCTTTTAGTCCCTATAGTTTGCAATACATTTTTAAAGTTTCTACCCCTACGGAAAACTATTTTCAGTTCATCTTCCACCTTACTTTTAACATTCCAATCTTCAGCCAACAAAACCCAATTTTTATATACACTTTGTTGAACAATTCTCATGTCCGAACAAAATGTGGTGATAAAATTTGTGTTAAACTCTCCCTTAATCTTAACCATTGATGTTCTTAACTCGTATCAACACTAGAACAAAAAGATTTCCTTATTACTATTGCTGTACGATAGTCAAATGATAGGTCATTGTCTACAAAGGTGTACAGATCACAGACAGCTGTGAAGGTGCTAAATTCTCTAACAAATTTATCCGTGTGAAATGGGGTGCTGTCTGTGCTGCAAGCTGCTGTCGAGATCCATTTACCAAAGCTGGCAATGTTACAGTTCTTTGTTTTAAGCCCTTTACACCACTTATTTCTAGGGTTTAGGCTTTGCTGCTGTAGCATGGTATCAGATGCTGAGTGAACAACTGCCATCCTGCAGCCACTGGCAAACATGCAATTTATATTGGTTAGAAGTTTGGAAATTTGAGAAACAGGTGCTGAACAGGAGTCGTCCAAGTACTACACACTTACTAACACCGCTAGTCACTTTTGCTTTCTCAAGTGGCACCTGCTACTTTTACTGTGTGGGTTCTATCTGCCAACCATCTTTTAACATAAGGAACTGAATTTAGCCCTTTAAGCTTGTTTGCAATTCCAACATGTGGAACAGTGTCAAAGGCCTTGGCCAGATCCAGGTATGCTGTATGAAATGTGTGGTGAGTAAAGTTTTACTAACTCTTAAGAAGTTTACTAAGTTTAGAAGATATAATCTTCTGTTGGCAAAAAATATATAAATTTGTGGGTCTAGAGAAATGTTTTATACTAGAGCGTATAAAATCCGATATAATATGTATGTTGGCTTTACAAATTAGGCTTATTAGGAACTACAGGATCATCAGCCTAAGACCTGAGCTGACCTTCACGGAAGGGCATAACAAAAGCAATTTTCCATACCTCAAGAGCATACACTGTGGTGATATTTAAGCTGAAGAGTTTATTCAGTTCAGTGGCACTGCATTTAGCGCTGTTAAGCAACTAGGTATACTGTCAGTGGCAATCCAAAATGTTCTGTGCAAGTCCACCAGCATGTAACCAAAAGCCAAACAGTAGAAACACACACTGAAGTATGTGCACCCAGCTAGATAAGTTTATTGCATGAACATTAAATGCTTCCATTCCAAAGAACTTAATCAGAATGTCATTGCACTCCATTAAAAAATATTTAAACCATAAAATCCAGTCATGTGATGAGTTACAACCAATCTCCTACGATCAATGGCATCAAATTTATATCACGTCATAACTAGAATATATATTTAATATTAGAAACTCATGTATATTTAAAAAACACTCAAATAATACTAAAGACCCACATTAAAAAATCAGGTAGAAAAGCTTTAGATTTCAAACCATTACTGCTAAGGTTGCTAAATCCTTGGTTAAAGATTCTGATTGAAATAGGCTTAAGTAATACAGTTAATACTAACAGGCAGACTAATTGTGGCAACACTTCTCAGCAAAACTAAAGCCTTTAATAATGTCGAAGTTAATAGCAGAGGCAGAACCAGTGTTAAACCAATCCTAGACTGTCACCTCAATGGTGTAGCTGATCCCCGACGACATTCCAGATGACTCAGAATCAGTTAGCAGTCATAGCTAAGTTGGAGTGGGTAGAGAATAACGGACTGATACCCAGTCACTTCTCTTAAGGCAGGTAGAAAGTGGTGCACTCCTTAAAACTTGTGTTCTATTCAAGCTCCCTGGTGGAGACTGTAGGACCAATGAATTTACATCATTGTGTGGGGCACTTGTAGATTTGTATCACTTGCAGAACTGAGCGACAAACTAACACAGTAACCATTGCATTTCCAACCCCAGAGGCATCATTGAGCATGCAAATGAAGTGGGTTAAAGTTGAGACGAAAAAAAAAACCACGCCAGGAGGATGATACTACCACACTAGATTTGCTACATTACCTTTCAGGGAGTAAATGGGCCAAAGTGCTCTCACCTATGGGGAAATTAATGGGTCAGCAGAGCAGTCATGGGGGGAGTGCAGTGGTAAGCAGAGTACAGGAGCTAAAAACAGGCCCAGAAAAAGCAAACCATAAGCTGCATTATATGTAGACAGATATGCCTGCACAGTAATATATAGGCAAACAATGCATCTAAGTATTGTGAAATGAGGTGAAGAAGTCACATTTTTGAGCACAAGAGCAGTGCCAAAGATTAAGGTAAAATAAGAATTTGGATGTGTGTGTTCGCGAGAGACTTTATTCTTAATTTTGTTACACCATACTAACAGTCCATTGTGAGGAGGAACATTTTTAATGTATTCTTAAATGCATGTTTCTCTGTGGTATGCTTTAGGGTGTGAGATGTTATTCCAACATTTGTTAGTAAGACCAGGGTAGCATACAACTCCATACCTTTTTTCCTTTAATTTTGAATGTTGACTAATTGAGTAAAATTACATCTTCGATTATGTTGAAGTTTCCACAGTGATAGAGTATTTGGTCTTTGATGGACACGTACAAGTAAAACTTTGTGGTCAAAATGTAAGTGAGCATAGGATAGCAGTTGAGTCAACATCAGACAGTTTAAGCTGTGCAGAGTTTAGCAGTTATGGGTCTTGTCATTAAGTCTGGAAGAAATCCTAGCTGTTATACTTGTATATGTGTTTTACATAGGTTATAATTGTCTTTCAGCTTTTCCCGGTTAGGGGTCGCCACAGCGAAACTCTGGTCCGCTAATGATTGGCAGTGGATTTTTACAGTGCGAGTTGACAGCCCAACCTTCAAAGAAGGCACACCCATTCATGCACGCACCTACCTGCATGTCTTTAATGTCACTCTACCGCAGGGAGGACATGCAAACTCCACACAGAAGACGCTCCAGCTGAGAATCGAACGGGAGAACCTCTTGCTCTGAGGCGGCAATGCTAACTGCTGCACAACCGCCGCTGGTTGATGTGTGTGTGTGTATGCAGAGTATAGCAGAGTGGGAAGCAAATATATATTTGCTGTAGGTAATCTCTCATTGTATGAGGGAAATAGGCTTGATTGTCAAGCTTGTGACCTACTACCATCAAGGAGCTTGATTACCGTAGCTCTGTGCTGATACTTTCTACATCACATATACGCATTAAGATCATTTTAGTAGGAAATTAATTATCTTTTAATTTTAAGGGAAGCTTATTACATAAACTTGGAAGATGCGTTGTCCATTTTGTTTTTCGATTACTGTTATTTACACTTCTGAAAGGTTTCCTAGTATGGTTAGGTCCCCCCAGTCGTGAAATTCAGACATAGACTTTCAAATAGAACTGGTTCAGACATTGCCTCTTAAACGGGCAGAGATGGTACTTAACAAGCTTGTAAGAAACAGAATGTAGTGGCAATTACTGAATCCTTTCTAAATAGTTCAAAATTTTCAGTGCTTTGATTTTTCTAGAACTACATCACCATACCTTTTAACTGGCTGATTAAAAGTATACAAAATGCAGCATTATATTCAGTAATGTGTTGGATCAGTGATGCATAACTTGGCAATGTGATCTCTCTGGAATTGTACCTTTCAGTGTGAGAGATGGTTTACTGAATGTGCTTTTCTGACAGTGGTAGGTGCAGTGTAAAAGTTTAAATTACCTACTGTTATTCCTTGGTCTTGGTTTTGGTTTTGGTTTGTTTTGTGGTTCGACTATTATACAATCATAATTTTTGTTTTTACTCAGTCTCACAATGTTTCATTTACTGACCTCAATAGTGAGATTCACAGCTGCTGCTCCAGGTGTGTATTTATCTTAAACAATTTAGGAGCAGTTCAGAATCCTTTTATTGACACTCTTATATTAACCAGTTTGCAGTCCTCAACATATCTGTCTATTTATAGGCCATTTTCTATTGTTATACATGGGAAGAGTAGTCCAAAAAGAAGTGTCTATAATGCAAAGCCCTGTGGCACACTAGCAATATAGTGCCTGATGGGTTAAACAGGTAACCTCCTACACTGACCTGTTGCTTAACCAGTATTTCACCTATTGAGTTATATGCAGTTTCACATTCAGTTCTTCTAATTTGTCATTTATTCCAGTTTATGGAAGTGTCAAAAGCCTTAGCAAGGTTAAGATAAGTAGTATGTACCATCAGCCCTTCACTGAGTTGCTGCTTCAACCTCTTCAAAGAATGCCATGAGATTCAAAAGGCAACATCTCCAATTCATAAATCTGTAGTGTTCCATGGCTAACAAATATAGGACCCCCCTGTGTCATTTTGGATAAATTTCATTATTACATTCTCTGTGAATTTGCACAGGATGTAGTAGTTGGGGTGATTTGTCTGAAACTGTGTCTGAATGACCCACCTCTATGTGAATTGGTACCTTTATACCCTGTTAACATGGGTCAATGAAATGTCTATATTTTAGCATTCTGTTTAGCATAATAGGGGGTTTAGTCAGGTTTTCCTTAATTCTGTGTGGAAACCATCAGTTCTGTTGTCTGATCTCATGGAACTTAAGTTTTTAATGTTTACATGTTGCAGATGTATCTGCTTTTGCATAAATGATGTATCCATGTTCCATGTAGCACTCTTTCTTATTTGAAGGCTGCCTTTCCATGAGCACATTCACTGCATACGGTGGATGAGTGAGCACTTCATTTTTAAAATTGCGGTTACAATTTCTGTCTCAGTTTTCTGATGTAATTGATATCTTGTTGCTTTTAGCCTTTGAGACAAAGATTAAAGCAGAAGATTTGGTAAGAAAAGTAAGTTATTTCTGTACCTTATAGGTAATATAGAATAATTTTTAGGTGTGGGATAAATTTTGAAAGCTAGCAAGTGGTGAGCTCCCCATATTTTAATCTGCTGTTCTGGGTCTTTGCTGTATGTGTTAATGAATGGAAGGTATTCCAAGGCCATTGAGTCTTATGACCATTTATACATTTCCTGTATCCTACCTCAGGCCACACCTTCTTCTGTTAGGAAAGCTGTACCAGTTGATTCCGGAGTATATTTGTGAATATCCATCCAGTCATCTAGATTGTTTAAAGGAAGATAGTCGCTCACACTATTTAACATGCAAGGGAAGTTTCCCAGAGGTTTGGGAGGCAATAGTTTATAAACCTGTACCTGCACTGTATTTCATCTGTTAGTGAAGGTTTAGGTCCCTGGTTCTTCTATTGGCAGAGCCATTGAACTTGCAGAGGTATAGGAGGGCCAGAAGAATGGAGCCTGTAATAATATGGTAGGTAAGACAGAGATCTCATGTCAAACATCTTGAAGACTCTGAATAAAAGGACTCTGAATAAAAGGACAGAGCTTCCAGACTCTCTCAATAGCCCTGGGACTTTAGGTTCATGATCTTTTTTGTTAGGAAATTTTGAGTGGTCCTAATTGTTTCATATATTTACTGAGATGCATCCAGAAGGGAGGCATTTTACTCTATAACTGGTCTCATTAATGTTGAGTGTAAGGGAGTGATTACTTCTTTCGATATCGAAGATTTTCCTTTGGTAATGAGCTGTGCGAGATAAATAAAAAGTTTTTCTGACAACTGTTGTCATATAATGATCTAAAGAGAGGGAATCGTCAACCTACATTCCTAGGACCCCGACTCCATTTTCATTTTGTAATGGTGCATTGTCTGTGGTATGATGAGAGGAGAGGTTGTTAAAAGTGATGTTACCCTTTTTAGCATTTAGTTTGTGCCTTTTTTTAGTGCATCAAGAGTTAACTAGAAAGAGTTCATTCTGGAGGTTTAGATATCAGAGGGTGACTTAAAATCAACCCCCAGTTTACAGTCCTCTACAAATTTTATTAGCCAGAGGTCTTGGCTCTCTGCTTGGAGATCTGAAAAATAAAGGATAAAAAAGGAGGGGTCCTAGCACCAAGCCCTAAGAGACAGTGTTGGTAACTCATCTGAAAGTATGAATTTAATCAGCAACTTGCACTATGTGGGTTTTCAGCCAGGTTGCCAGCTATCTTATGACATATGAGTTAGTATGAGTTCTGATGTTGTCATTTTTCATCCATTCCTCAATGAAGGGGTCTCAAAGCTGACCTCTGATCTGACTCGGCCATTTTCTTTAGCTTCTTGGATCTGACTCTCGAGCTCCTCCCTTTAACAATAATGCCTCTTACTGCTAAATTACCTCAAATCTCTTCTGCCGCTCTAATGATTTGGTCGGGATTGCATTCTCTTGAGCACTATGTTGCCTTTTATGGGGTTTGTGAGTAAAAAAAAAAAAAATACAATTTATCTTTCTTTTTAGTGTTTCACTTGTTTAGATAACCCTTCCTCTCTTTACTCCTAGTAGTTTTCTAATCCTTTTTCTCTACCGTGTAATGGTATTTCTGTTTACCATAGTTGGTATTGACCTTTCTTTACCTTACTTTCTAAGGTAATCTTTGTTACCATTGTTGGTAACCTTTCTATCTGCTTAAATTAAAAAAAAAAATTATATCTTATTTATTACTATATGGGGTTATTGTTTATTGTTGGTATGGCTGAAAAGCCTACCGAGTTTAAAAAGTGCACTTCCTGTGGGCATGTAATAACTAATTCTGATGCCCTCAGGGAGTGCATTTGTTTAGGTACTTCCCATTTAGAAGTACCTTGTGAAGCCTGTGCTGGATTTAACTCGAGGGCTAGCAGTGACAGACATAAGTTGATCCTAAAGGGCCTTTTGCCTGCTTCTTCTACTTCAGGGGCTCAAACCCCCTCCAAACAGCAGAAATCGTCGGAGCCTAGGAAATACTCTCCTGCTCAGTCTCCAAGATCCGCTCCAATCGAGTCACCTACTAAAGTTTAAAAGTGTCATGTTCAACATTCATAGTCTCTAAATTTCCTCTGATCCTGAGTCCCTGTTTTTCTCTGGAGCTGGTGTCTCCTAGGCCTTCAGACCTTCCTTTTGAAAGGAGATTCATAGAAATTTCTCTCATCCTCCCTCCACCTCTTCCTCAATCAGGTCATCCAGAAGTCTTTTTGAGGCAGATGTGGACAGGATGATGAGGAAATTCCCGAGAGCACAGATCCAGATGGGTGTTCGAAGTTACCACTTTCTTCTTCAACTGTGACTGTTTCTCTGACCTGTTTGGTGTCGATCCTTACTGAGCAGGATGAGTCTCGAAGCCAATGTGGCAGCACCGGGTTCAGGGCAATGACTTTGAGGATGTTCTTTGTGTTTCACTGTTGCAATCATTACATTTGGGTTGTCTGCCTGCAGGTAGCCTCAGCCAACCTGAATAAAAGAGTCTTGGATTCCTGCGTCAGATGCTGTCTCTTCTTCCATGATGTCAGGTCATCAGGTGTATAAAACATGCAGCTATCGCCATTACATCAGTCTTTCTTGCCGCGCAGTGCCTGAAGCAGAAGCAGTTCACAAGTGCCGGTCATCCGACTCCTGAAATTTTCATTTTTGAGTTTCAGAACCAAAGTTTTCAAAAAAGCTAAGTACCCAGTTGGGGATCCTTTTTCTTGCTCTTATACAATGTCAGTAAAAGTTAACAATTGTCTTACCTGTGGAAAGCAAATACCTCAAAGATTTTCATTCGTACTGCATTCCTTGCCTAGGCCCAGACCACGACATCCCTCGCTGTCGGTTTGTGCCTTATTCAACCCCCAAACTATTCGTCGTTGGTCTATTTTTGCATTAAATTATTTTGGTACTCGGTATAACTATCCAGAAATGGCTTCAGTAAGCATCCGACTACCAATATTCTGAAAAAACGTAAGGATAAAGACAGACACAGACCGCATAGGTCCAAAACTGCCGACGATGCTTCCATTAAGCTAGTCGCCAGTCTGCCGGTACTCAGTGGGGCACTTTCACAGCCCCTGATACCCGCTACTTCAGATTCGCAGGCCTCTACTGAGACCCATTCAGAGTCCGGTATGCCGCAAGATGCTTCTTCGACTATGGAACCTGCGGATGTCTCTACCTTGGATGGGTCTGGAGCCGCTGTACAGGCACCGGCTTCTGAGGGTGTATTCAGGCCTACAGACTTGCATTTTAAACCGATGCCATCTTCTTCATTCAGGCCTAAAACTCAACCCACGCCTAGAAAACCGATGTCCAAACCGCATGGTCAGGCCCATATGCCTAAAAAACAAATGCTTAGAATGGCTGTAGACCTTATTACTTTAATTAGGGGAAGCCAGCCTTCCCCTTCTAAGAGACCTAGAACTGATTTTCCTTCTGATTCTTCTGATCAGGATTCTGATATTTTTGTTTCTTCTGATTACCAGGATTTGCCCTTGTCTACCTATGAGGATTTTGATGCAGAGGACTCCATTCCCTCTGCTTCCCCTCCAGAAGATTTTTATTTTGGTGAAACTTTGCACACTCTTAGGGAGCATTTCCGCTGGGAAAGCCAGGATTACTCTTACTCCAAAAAGAGGCTTAGGGAATTCTTACTCCTTCCTCAACACAGGCCTTTAGCTATCCCTCCTGTTCTGGACGTTATAGATGATGCTTTCTTGGAATGTAGCCTCTCCCCAGACACTTTACCTCCAGCTCCCAGAAAGCCTGACAGGTATTGCAGAGTACCTGACTCTCACAAATTCCTCTTTAAGAATCCTACTGCAGATCCAGAGACCACTTCTTAAGGTCCAAAGGGCATTAAGGCTACTGCTGCCAAAAGTCCTACTCCTTCTGATAGAGATTCTAGAGCCTTGGACAGATGGGGCAAGAAGGTATACACTTCTGCTACTGTGGCCATTAGGGCTTTAAATTGCCAGTTTCATACCAGCAGCATATTATGGGACTACTTAAACAGAAAATGATGTTGATTCCTGACTGTGCTGAACACAAAGAATTACAGGATTTAATACATTCTGCTGAACAAGTTGGTAAACATACTTTGCAGTGTGGTTTTGACTCTTTAGAAGCATCTTGCACGGCTGCTGTCACTGGGTCTGTACTTAGAAGGCATGCTTGGCTTAAGGAGCAAAACTTGCCAGATCATGTTAAAGCTAAATTATTGGATGCTCCCTTAAACCAAGACCGCCTGTTTGGCAACAAAGCAGAAGTCGTCTTCAAAAAGATGGAGGAAAAAGCTAAATTTATGCAAACTGTTAAAGATTTCCTGCAAGTACAGCCTCCTAGATTTAGTAGGCACTGGCCTTCAAAGAATTGTTCCTTTCTAGTCTCTTCCAGGCCTTCTCATTCCAAACCCACTAACAGCAGACCACCTAGGTTACAGTCTCAGGCTACGCATAGGCCTAAGGAGTGGGGGGCTCCCACTTCCAAATTGGGAAGTAGTAAGGCACCCCCTATGGAAAAATGTCACAGTAACAACCTTAACCCTTCCAACCCCTGCTCAACTGCCTGCTCCCTTAGGAGGAAAGCTCTCCCTGCATGCAAAAACTGGGAACTCATTACCCAGGACAAATGGGTTTTAAATAGATTTCCAAGGATGCAAATTCCACTTGCACTCCCTACCAACCCCAAACGGTTGGCCGGACCTACCCCCAAATCAGTGGGCAGAGGCTCACCCGCAGGTTCTCTCTCTAAGTATCAGGGCTATTCAACCTGTCCCAGCAGAAGAAAGCGGACAAGGTTTTTTTTTATTCAAGACTTTTCCTGGTACCCAGAAAAGACAGCTCCTGGTGACCTATCCCGGACCTCTCTATTCTAAACACCTTTTCGGTAATCCCAAAATTTAAAATGCTAACACTTCAACAGCTGCTTTCTATGCTAGGCAAAGATGCCTGGTTGGCAACCTTAGACTTAAAGGAAGCTTACCTGCACATTATAGTAAGGGAATCTTGCAGGAAATACCTACACTTCAGGGCAGGCTCCATGCACTGTCAGTTCTCTGCACTTCCCTCTAGCTTATGTACTGCGCCCAGGGTTTTCACAAAGTGTCTAACTCCAGCCATTGCATTTTGCAGGCAGAGAAATATTCAAATATACCCATACCTGGATGATTTGCTGATTCAGGCAGAAAGCCAGGACTTGCTATTAAAACATATAGCATTCGTAAAGAAGCTTCTAACCTCACTGGGGTACACCATAAACGAAAAGAAATCTCACCTAGTACCCTGCCAACAGATTATATTCCTGGGAGCAAGCTTGGACACAACTTCCCAGATGGCTTTCCTCACTCCAGAGAAACAAGTTTATTTGACAACCTACTTCAAACTACTGGCCACAAAGACCCAGCTATCTGCAAGGAAAATTTTGCAAGCCCTGGGGTTCATGGCCTCTTGCATTCTACTAATTCCATATGCAAGACTGCATATCAAGAAACTACAATCGTATCTAAAAAGCCAGTGTTGTCAACATTCTCAGGACCTAGAATTAATTATTCCTATCATTCCTTGTATAAAGAAAATAGTTCCTTTGGTGGGCAGAGGCCTGCTACCACAACAAAGGGCTCCTTTCACTCTACCCCCTGCCACCCAAATGCTAACAACAGATGCATCAGACTATGCATGGGGGGCTCACTTGGCAGGGCAGTGCATTCAGGGCAAATGGAACCAAAGTCAGATGCACCTGCATATCAACCAAAAAGAAATGTTAGCTATACAGAATTCCCTGACAGCCTTCAAAGACCACATCCTTCCAGGACAATTATTGGTAAAGACGGACAACACCACAGTTATGTGGTATATAAACAAGCAGGGCGAACCCACTCCTCGTACCCTCTCTGCAGACTAGCCATGGGTTTGTGGAACACAGGCTTGAGCTACCAAGTGCACCTACAAGCTTAATTCCTGCCAGGCAAGCTAAATTCACTGGCAGACCTAAGCAGAAATCTCATGGACCCACACGAATGGAAACTGGAACCAAAAATATTCAACCTCTTGAGGAACAAATGGGGGACTCCAGAGATAGACCTGTTTGCCTCCCCTCAGAACTACCAATTGGACAAATTCTGCACAAGGACTCCCCACAGCACCTAGGAAAGCCTCTCAGTTTATGCCTTTCCCCCTCTGCCTCTCCTCTGGAAGGGTTCTGCAAAAGATCAAACAGGACAAGCCAAGGACAATACTGATTGCACCAGACTGGCCACACCAGCATTGGTACCCCCTCTTGTGCAGTATGATACTGCTGGAGCCATGGCACCTACCTCAGACACCTTCCCTGCTGCCCCAGCAGGTGGGCCAGATTCTGCACCCTCAGCTTCAAACCCTGAATCTTGCAGCCTGGCTAATTCCTTGAGCTCTCCAATAGCATCCCCCAGTAAGCAGGTGCTAGATGTCATTCTGGAAGCAAGGAGGCCTAGTACTAGAAAATCCTATGCTGAAAAGTGGAAAAGATACTGTTCCTGGAGTCACTCAGGATGGGCACAACGGTGCCCAGCTTACCTCATATTCTTCAGTACTTAACAGAAATGCTCCACAAGGGCCTATCCTTCTCGTCAATTAAAAGTCATGCCTCTGCCATTTCAGCACATTATAATACTGAACCACCCCTCTTCTCTCACCCCCAGCTAAAGCAATTCCTCAGAGAGACCAAACATTTAAGACCCCCCCCCCAAGGTGAGCCCCTACTCCAGCCTGGGACCTTAAATTTGTATTGGAAAAGATCACTCTCCCTCCATTTGAACCAGCTGCTACTGCAGAAATGAAATTCCTTTCTTGGAAAACAGCCTTCCTTCTAGCCATTATTTCAGCAAGAAGAGTGTCTGAATTACAGGCCCTTATGGCAGTGGAGCCCTTCATTATCTTCCATGCAGACAGGGTTTCCCTCAGGACCAATCCTTCCTTTAAGCCCAAGGTGTTGTCTAGTGTGGCCCTAAATCAGTCCATTCATTTGCCTACCTTTTTCCCGAATCCACAAAACAAAGGAGAATGAATACTGCACTTTTTGGACGTGCACAGATAACTTTTTATTTGGACAGGACTAAGCCTCTCCAAAAATCTGAACAGCTAGTTGGCTTTGCTGCAGGAGCAGAGGGAAAGGTCATTTCAAAGCAAACCATTTCTAAATTGATAGCCCATTGCATTAATTTCTGCTATAAGCACCATGGAAAACCTACCCCACAGGGGATAAGATCACATTCCACCAGGGCTGCGTCTACTTCTGCAGCCTTTCTCAGAGGAGTCCCTACCAGGGACATCCTAGAAGCTGCTACCTGGAGCTCTGTACATACCTTCACCAAGCATTATCACATGCCTGTTTTTTTTCTAAATCCAGAGCTGGTTTTGCCACTGCAGTCTTGCAGGGCTTAATAGCTGGTCCTAATGCTTTCTAACTTCCTCCACCCTTCCTTAGATTTGGGAATCAACCCAAATGTATTGACTGCAAGAGTGAAACATGAAGAACATAGTACAGTTGTGTACGCTTACCATAAATGTAGATGTTCGAGTGTATTCACTGTTGCAATCCTGGTTACCCTCCCTCCAGCCCCCTGACTTCTCTTGGCTCTACCTTTCCTTCTTGTTTGGTGTATGTAAGATGTTCATCATGCATACAGCTGCAGTCATCACAGTTGGGTTATCCTGCCGTCAGGCGGGTCCTCGGTCGGCCGGATTCCAAAGTCTAGGTCCGGCGTCGGTTGTCGTCGCTTCTTCCCTGACGTCAGTGTGGCAGGGGTATAAAAGAAGCAGCCGACGCCATTTTCTTCAGTCTTTCTTGCCACGCGGTGCCCGAAGCAGAAGCAGTTCGCATGTGCCAGTCGGCCAGCTCCTGAGATTTACGAAATGTACTTCAGCCGAAGTCTTCTTTAAAGCTAAGTACCCCGTTGGGGAAACTTTTCTTGCCTCAGACCGATGTCAGACAAAGTTAATAATTGCATTTCTTGTGGGAAGCAAATACCGCATAAGGATTTTCACTCTTACTGTATACCTTGCTTAGGGCCAGACCACGACATCTCAGCCTGCCGTTTTTTGTGCTAGGTTTAACAAGCACACTATTAAGCACCGGGCGGAGTTCGCCCTTCATTATTTTGGCAAAAAATTTAATTATATCATGTCGTCGGATTTACCGACGCCAGTTTCAGGCAAACAATGAAAGGATACGGACAGACATCCGAGGCCTGCACCGAGTACTGAGATCACGCTAAGGCCGACTACCGGTTCTCCGGTTCTCAGCGAGGTGCCTACGCAGCCCCTGACTACCGATGAAACTATTTTACCGGCGACTTCAGTACCCGAGGTCGCAGCTTCCTCAGTCTCCATTCCCACTGCAGATACCGAGGCCACTCTTGGCGGAGAAACGGAAAATTTAGCGAGGCCTGCCATTTCTGAAGGCGTTTTCAGGCCTACCACCTTCTCTATTAAATCGTCCTCTAAATCTGTAGCTCCAATGAAAATTAAAAAACAGGGTCCTCAGACCTCCTCTCAAGGCCCCATGCCTAAAAAACAGATGCTTAAAATGGCTGAGGATTTGTTTACACTCATCAGGGGTTCTCAACCCCCCGCAGACAAAAGACCCAGGTTGGAGGAAGACTTCCCTTCCTCAGACCAGGCTTCTATTACCTCAGACCTTTCTGAGGACCAGGATTATGCCTATTCCCCATTTGAAGACTGATGCTGAGGAGTCTATTCCCTCGGTCTTCCCCCCTGAGGACTACTCTTTTGGGGAAACCCTTCACACATTGAGAGAGCACTTCCACTGGGAAGGCCAAGATTACTCAGATTCCAAGAAAATGTTCAGGGAGTTTCTGCTACTTCCCCAGCATAGGCCCCTGGCTATTCCTCCTGTCTTAGATATTTTGGGTGATGTGTACACAGAAGCCAGTCTTAAGACTCTTTACCTCCTGCCCCTGTTAAACCAGACAGATATTACCGGGTTCCCGATTCTCACCAGTTCCTTTATAAAAGCCCTTATGCTGACCCAGAAACTATTTCTCAGGGTCCCAAGGGGGTTAAGGCCTCTACTGCTAAAAACCCTTTACCTTCAGAGAGAGATTCCAGAGCATTAGAAAGGTGGGAGAAAAAGGTGCATACATCAGCCACTTTAACCATAAGTGCATTAAACTGTCAATTTCATATGTTAAAGTACCAGCAGTTCTTGCTATCTCAGCTGAAAAGCAAAATGACACAAACAGAACAACCAGATTTGAAAGAGTTGCAGGATTTGTTGCATGGAGCAGAACAAGTGGGGAAACCTACCTTACAGTGTGGTTTTGATGCTTTAGAGGCCTCATGTAGAGCTGCTGTCATGGGGTCTGTCATACGTAGACACACTTGGCTCAAAGAGCAAACCTTACCAGATCATGTCAAAGCAAAGTTATTAGATGAACCACTACAAAAAGATGTATTGTTTGGTGTTAAAGTGGAGGAGGTACTAAAGAAAATGGAGGAAAAAGCAAAATCTATGCAAACAGTTAAAGATTTCTTGTAGGTGCAGCCTCCACGCTTCAGCAGAAACTGGCCTTCAAAACATTGGTCCTTTCCAGCCACGGACAGACCCCAAAGGGGTAGATACAGACACCCAAGGGGTAGAGGGCAACCTCAAGGATCTTACAGAGCTAGGCAGTGGCAAGCACCATCCCCAAGAGCTGGAGAAGATAGACCACAGTCATTTAGAAAACAGACGCAATGACTTTCCGCTATGCCTGCCAAACAAAGCAATAATGGCAGCACCTTTGGGCGGAAAACTGGCCTTATTTTCAAAAAACTGGCACATTGTTACAAAGGACAAATGGATTCTGGATATTATAGACAGAGGCTACAGGTTCCACTTTCACACCCTTCCAAAAATGAGAGGCATGCCAAACCTGCCACAAAATCAATGGGCAGAGGCACAAAAACAAATTTCCGCTCTCATGGATATGAAAGCAATTCAAGAGGTACCTGCAAAAGAACAAGGTCAAGTTTTTTACTCGAGACTATTTCTGGTACCAAGGAAGGACAAAGATTGGAGGCCCATCTTAGACCTATCTATTCTAAATACATATCTAGAGGTACCAAAATTCAAGATGCTCACATTACAGCAACTTCTTCCCATGCTGGGCAAGGAGTCTTGGCTGGTAACGTTGGACCTCAAGGAGGTATACCTGCATTTCCCTATCAGACAAGATTGCAGAAGATACCTCAGATTTCTTGCAGGTTCAACCCATTATCAATTCTCTGCATTGGCTTATCTACTGCGCCCAGAGTGTTTACGAAATGCCTGGCATCAGTAGTTGCTTTCTGCAGACAATGAGGAATACAAATCTACCCATATCTGGTGCCTGATCCAAGCGGACAGCAAGGACATTCTATTGCAGCATCTGGCATTTGTAATAAAATTGTTAAACTGCCTGGGGTACACAGTGAACAAAAAGAAAACAAAACTAATACCCTCTCAACAGATAATTTTCCTGGGTGCCAGCTTAAATATAACGGCCCAGATGGCTTACCTCACGCCAGACAAACAAGGGCAACTGTCTCAATACTTCAACAAAATGGCAACTTTAACCATGCTAACTGCAAAGAAAATCCTGCAGGCTCTGGGGTTCATGGCATCTTGCATCCTACTAATACCATTTGCAAAGCTGCATATGAGGAAACTACAATGATACCTAAAAAACTTATGGTGTCAACACAGCCACAGCTTGGAAACAATTTTACCACTCATTCCATGCCTTCAAAAGGAATTTTTGTGGTGGGCTCAAGCATGCCAAAGAAACACAGGTCTCCCTTTCTGTATATGACAAGCAAGTCAAATCATCACAACAGACGCCTCAGACTACCCCTGGGGAGCACACATGGCAGATCAGTGCATCCAGGGAAAATGGTCCCAAAAACAGATGCACCTACACATCAACCAAAAGGAGATGCTAGCTCTGCAAAATGCTCTTATGACCTTCAAGGACCTACTGCATCCGGGCCAGCTATTAATAAGGACAGACAACACCACAGTCATGTGGTACATAAACAAACAGGGAGGGACGCATTCATACCCCCTGTGCAGGCAAGCTATGACCCTGTGGAACATGGCCTTGGAATTACAAGTTCAACTGCAGGCACAATTCCTGCCAGGGAAGGAAAACACACTGGCAGACAACTTAAGCAGAAATATGACAGACCCACACGGATGGAAGTTGCATCCTCAAGTCTTCTCAAAGATAACTCAAGCATGGGGACAGCCAGACATAGATCTATTTGCTACCCACAGAAATTAGTTGGAAAAATTCTGCTCAGGGACCTATTATCCACAGGCCTGGAAAGTGGACGCACTCTCTTTCAATTGGACAGCATTGACAGTCTATGCCTTCCCTCCTCTACCTCTACTGACCAAAGTCCTATAAAAACCAGAGCAGAGAGGCCACAAATGATTCTCATTGCTCCAGACTGGCCACGACAGCACTGGTATCCTCTCCTAAAGAGCCTGTCACACTCATAACCATGGATCCTACCTCAAGTTCCTCTTCTGTTGTCCCAGCATAACAAGACCCTTCACAGCCAGCTCAGAACTCTGAATCTAGCTGCATAGAAAATACCTTAATTTGCCAACAGACTCTCCTCTCCAAAGAGGTACAGGATGTCATCTTGGAGGCCAGGAGACCCTCTACTAGAAAAACTTACTCCGCCAAATGGAAACGATTTTGTTCCTGGAACCAAGCAAAGGGCCAGAATCCTTGGGTAATAAATATACCTCAGATTTTACAGTACCTAGCTGAGATGTTAAACAGTGGCCTTTCCTTCTCTTCCATCAAGATCCACGCTTCAGCCATTTCAGTACAATACAATACGGATCCTCCTTTATTCTCACATCCTCTATTAAGGCAGCTCCTCAGAGGGGCAAAAAATATAAGACCCCCACGGAAACCACCAGCTCCAGCTAGGGACCTCAACTTCATATTGGAGAAGCTGACACTGCCTCCTTTTGAGCCGGCTTCTTCAGCAGAGCTACAATACTTGTCGTGGAAAACAGCCTTGCTTCTGGCCATTACCTCAGCATGCAGGGTTTCAGAGCTACAGGCCCTCATGGCTGTGCAACCATTCATCATTTTCCATCAGGACAGGGTTTCCTTATGAACCAACCCTACCTTCATGCCAAAGGTAGTATCCAGTGTGGCTTTGAATCAGACTATTCATTTACCTACCTTTTATCCAAATCCACAGAACAAAGGGGAGAGGCTATTACACTCCTTGGACATTCACAGACAACCTCGTTATTACTTGGACAGAACAAAGTCATTCAGGAAATCTGAGCAGCTCTTTGTGTCCTATGCTACAGGTGCTCAAGGAAAGGCTATTTCCAAACAGACTATTTCAAAATGGATAGCCCGCTACATACGCTTTTGTTATTCATTTCATGGAAAATCAGTGCCTGTATACATCAGATCCCACTCCAACAGGGCTACAGCTACCTCAGCAGCTTTCTTCAGGGGGGTCCCTACCAAGGACATTTTGGAAGCAGCTACTTGGAGTTCAGTGCACACTTTCACCAAGCACTACTACCTTCCACTATACTCAAAATCTAGAGCGGGCTTTGCCACAGCAGTCCTGCAGGGCATTCTAGCCCCTCCTAATTCTGCTTAGTACCAGCCACCCTTACTTAGCTTTGGGATTCTACCCAACTGTGATGACTGCAGCTGTATGCACGATGAACATAGTACAGTTTTGTACCTACCATAAATGTAGATGTTCGAGTGCTCATACAGCTGCAGTCCAGGTTACCCTCCCTCCATCCCCTCTTAGGACAGGGCTTATGACAAACACCTTTAACATGCAACCTATTTGGGGTATTCCTTCATGGTGTATTTGCTTGCAACTACTGTTTTGGTTTATTTACTTATGTATGTTTGCATAACATCATGTATTGCCTTCCTTCTGGGGGCACCTGACATCTGGGGCAAGAAAAACTGAAGAAAATGGTGTCGGCTGCCTCTTTTATACCCCTGCCGCACTGACGTCAGGGAAGAAGTGACTACAACCGACGCCGGACCTAGACTTTGCAATTCGGCCGACAGAGGACCCGCCTGATGGCAGGATAACCCAACTGTGATGACTGCAGCTGTATGAGCACTCGAACATCTACATTTGTGGTAGGTACAAAACTGTATTCTTTCTGATGTATTTGCTTTTTGATGGAGGTGTACCATAACATATAATTGCTTCCCATTGTGGGGGCACCTGACATCTGGGGCAAGAAAAACTGATGTAACAGTGTCGGCTGTTTTATACCCCTGATGACCTGACGTCATGGAAGAAGAGACAGCATCCAACGCAGGAATCCAAGACTCTGGTATTCAGGCTGGCTGAGGGCTACCAGCAGGAAGATAACCCAAATATGACTGCAACAGTGAATACACTCGAACATCTACATTTATGGTAAGTGTACACACGTGTACTTTTTCAGAACTGTTGCTTCCCCTTGGAGGCATGGTGCTGGATAGCTTGGGTCTGACTCCCTCTTCAGAGAGGAGATCCTGGAGGGAGAGATGGAGAATCAATTGAGCTGAGAGTTTCAGCTCCAGTGAGGTTGGTTTCTACTTTTTGTGGTTTCTCTGCCTTTGAGGTAATGAAGAGAGCTTTTTCCCATTCAAGGGCTTCTTCGACTCTCACATCCTCTGATCCTATACTTGTTCCTCCATCAGATTTGAGTTCTAAGCCTCATCATCCTACTCCACAGGGACAACCAGCCCTAAGAGCTTCCAAGCAGTTCCTATTCAGGAACTTCCTGTTTCTTCTGATACCTCTCCAGAGCATCCCACTGAAGAGGTTCCTCGGAAGAGATTGTGTAAGAGGAAGCTCTTAGTTTCCCCTCAGGAATCTTTGACTGACTACATTGATTTTGATGAGGGAGAAGGGTCCCCAAGGTCACCGCCAGAGGATGTCTCCTTTGGAGAAATTTTAGAGATTCTATGCCAGAGAGCTGGTGGGTCCTCCCAAAGTTCTTCCCAAGCAGTCTTTGGGTCTGGCCTGTCTATATCTTGATTAACCCCCCTGGTGGATGACCTTTTAGTCTCCTGCTGGGCTTGGAAGGAACCGGACACTGTAAAGCCTATCCCCATCAATCAGATAAGATCATTGAAGAACTAAAGAAAGGCAGTTTTGGAGTAAGGGAATCCCTATAGATGTTATGGTTGCTGAGGCAGTCACCAAAAAGGAACTAGCTGAATAGAGTTTCACTGTCCATCCCCCTAATAGGGAGTCTAGGGAGTTCTTCTGATATGGAAAGCCCATTTATGCTTCAGCGACCTTTGTCTTGCAGATGCTTAATTACCTGGCACACTTTACTAGATTACAGAGAGACTTGATAAAAGAACTCTCTAAGTCTACTCCAGAGTCCATGTCAGCAGAGGAAGAGAAAACATGTTCCTCCCAAATGGCCACCCTACAATCTCTATCAAATGCATCCATGAGGTTAATTTCTCACACAGCTGAAGGTTCCTCAAGGGCTGCTGGTTCAGGCATAGCCATTAGGAGACATGCCTGGATGAGATTGTCTGATTTTTGTGGAGCCCTTTAAATCCTTATTCATCAGTACTCCCTTTGATGGATCCTTCCTGTTTGGGCCCACGGTTAAAGACACACTTTCCCACATTAAGTAAGATGGAAAGACCTTGTCTGGTGTTGGAATCTGTTTCTCTACCCGCAGAGATCTTTTTCCAGGATTCAAAGAGGTGGCAAGAAAATGTGATTCTGAAAATCTCAAGGACTTTTTCAAGACTCACATGGGGATTTTTCTCCCAGAGGCAGAGGGGAAAATAACAATGGAAGATGCTGTCCTTGTGGCATAGGGGGTCCACAGAACCAAGTGTCCTGAGATTCTTTCTTGGACAGGCCTTTTCAGCTCTCCTAAAAGGTACCCCAACTGTTCTTCTCTGGACACAGTTAGGGGGCACTTATCCTTGCATTTAAATGCCTGGACAGCCATCACAAAAGATTCTTGGGTGCAAAGGGCCATATCCAGAGGGTATATCATTCCTTTCCGCACCAGGGCAGAGTTCATACCCTAAGATTGCATGTCAAACTAATTCTAAAGCATCCCTCTCCTCCAGCAAGATTGTTTTTCCAAGCCTTAGGTTCGATGGCTGCAGCCAGCATCCTGTTACCTACAGCTTGCCTTCATATGAGAGTTCTTCAATGGGTCCCGGCAATACAGTGATTGATGCTTAAACACCATTTGAAACATCCTATAAAAATCTCATGAGCCTGCAAAGATTCCTTGCTTTGGTGGATGCAGTCTGATAAAATTTGTCAGGGACATCCCTTTATCCTTCCACCCCCAAAGGACACATTGACCAGGGATGGCCTCCCAATTGGGGTGGGAGGCTTTTCTTGGGATGGGCAATTCAAGGCACCTGATCCCCAGAAGATACCAATTTGCATATCAATATTTTAGAGATGAGAGGTCCTACTAGTGTTGCAGGCTTTTCTAAACTCTCCCTCTAAGAATGAATGCTATCCAGGAAGACAGTATGTCAGTGGTTTGGTATATCAACAAAGAGGGGGCAGCAGATCATGCCCCCTTTGTGGAGAAGCAATGCGAATATGGCAGTGGGTGATCTCTTCCAACCATTTTCTTGCAGCAATGCACATACTGGGGAAATCCAGCATTTTAGCTGACAAGCTCAGCAGGACCATCCTGATGCCACACAAGTGGTCTCTCAATCATGCAGTGACGGCAATAATTTTTTGTCAGTGGGGTCAATTTTGCTGCAACCTTTTTTCCTCCCCTTTTAATGACAAGTGCAGCAGGTTCTTTGCCTTTATTCTGCCTCAGGGGAAGTCACCAAGGGATGCTCCATTCCACGCTTGGCCCTCCAGTCTCCTGTATACTTACCCCTCACCTCTCCTTAATACCCAAATTTCACCAGAAAGTGCAATGGTTGAAGAGCAAAGTAATCCTCATTGCTCCTTTTGTGGCCCTGGCAAGTGTGGTTCCCATTCCTTTGGTTTCAACTTCTATGTCTATCTTGGACACGACCCCAGTTCAGATCTACTCTCACATCCATCTGGGATGATTCATCCAGACATTCAAGGTCTCAAATTGAGCACATGGTTTCTCCTATTCCAATAATGGCTAGTGTGTCCAGGCATTCATCTCTGGTTTGCCAAATTTTACTTTCATCCCAGAAGCCTTCTATGAGAAAAATCTGTAAGACTAAATGGAAGAGATTTTCCTGTTGGGCAGAACAGAAAAAGTTGGATCATTTTACCACTCCAGTTTGTTGTGTTAGAATTTCTTGCTTCAGTTTTTCAAGGTGGTGCTAATTTCTCCACGGTGAAAGTTCAACTTACAACCATACTTAATTATCACAAAGGACATAATACCTTCCTGCTAGCCTCTTCCAGAATATGTAAGGCATTCCTTAAGGATACACTGTTGCTTAGACCTCCGATACAGGATCCTACTCCACCTTGGGATCTTAATGTTCTAGTACAAACTTTAATTCACTCTCCTTTTGAGCCTTTGGTTAAGTCAGATGTAAAATTTCTCTCTTGGAAAACAATTTTTCTTGTCACTGTTACATCTGGGAAGCAAGTTTCTGAACTTCAAACCTCCTCATTTGATTTTTTCACAAAGATAGATTGACTTCACATAGAAATCCTTCCTTTTTGCCAAAAGTTCTCTCCGAGTCAAATATAAATCAGGTAATACATTTGTCAGTCTTCTTTCCAAAATTTGACAATAAGGGAGAATGCATGCTCCATCTCTTAGATGTACATAGACAACTTCATTTATACCGCCATAGAACAAAAGACTTTATAAAAACTGATCAACTGTTTGTTTCCTTTGCCAAAGACAAGTTGGGAAATCCAGTATCCAAAGTAACTTCAGCCATCTGGATAACAGATTGTATTTCCTTTGTCTTTCCCCAGAGGATTGTCCTTACCTAGACCTCCAAGAGCTCATTCAACTAGATCTATAGTTAAAAAACTTCAAACTTCTTAGAAATTTGTATTCCAAATAAAATAAAAGCAAACAACAACATATTAATAAACCACACTTTAATAAAACAAAAACAACCGTTAAACACTTTCATTCACATAAAACGTCTTCAGATCTCATCTGGTTTTTGGGCCAGAGCTTCCACTGATCATATTTGTGCTGTGGCTACCTGGTGCAGTTCTCATACTTTTACTTCTCATTACAAGTTGGATATCATCTCCAGGAGCAGTGCTGCTTTTGAGTCTCCAGAATATCCTTCCATGAAGGCCACCCAAGATTATCTTTTCTGGGAACTCTGTCCCATTCATTAAGGAACAAATGAAAATGACAACATCGGGTATTAAAGTTACGTATTCACCATTACTGTGCATTTGTGTTATCCATTTTCATTCTTCCTCAACTTCCCACCCTCCTTCCCCTTATCCTTATTCTTTGGGAGTGACCTGAGGAGGTGCATTGGACCCAATGTTTCCAGTTTGAGCCCATATACTGTTTAATTATTTTGGTTACTTATGCCTTAAGGCATATATAGCAGCAGCAAACTCGAGCGGAGGTAATTTTGCAGTAAGGGACATTATGGGTAAAGGGAGAAGCTCTAGAGTCTGATCCAAGAATCTAAAGAAAACAGTTGAGTTGGATCTGAGGTCAGATCTGAGGCCCATTTGTTGAGGAAGAATGAAAAATGACAACACAGATATATAGTTATGGTGAGTACATAACTTTAATTTTTTAAAGAATTTTGTTTCTGTATGATGTCAGCATGGGAAATGGTATTGAAGGTCTTGATCACATCAAGATACTCCTTGTGTACCTTATAGCTACCATCTGCAGCCTCTATATCCCTTTTGAAGAAGTTTACCAAATTTGCCAGACAGGATCTATCCTCAGGCATATTGTTGGGTCAAGTCAAATTAGATTCACGGACAGTTGTACATTCCATGGCTTTGCAGATGTGGCATGTAAGACTGATAGGTCTGTAATTACCTGGGTCAATTGTAAGGCTACCCTTATGGAGGGGAATTACCACAGCAGTGCACCACTCGTCAGGTGAAACTAGTAACTAAACGTGGATTAAACATTTTAAGGAGTGGGTGCGCAAAGGTATATTTCATACTATTCATTAAGCTATCAGGTATATTGTGGGTCCCGCTGAAGAAGTATTTGTGGTCTTGATTAGCAACTTTTCAGTTGATGTTCAGAGATAATTGGGTAGAGTAAGGTATCAGGTCTTGAGGTAGAAGTCTTAGGGATTAGATTGGCACTGTTTGTTTGCAAAGATGTTGGCAATGCCTACTGGGTCAGAATAGGAGGTGTTATGACCATGTTTAGAGCAATGTAAGGTATTATTTCTTAGTTTTCTAACACAGCTACTGAATGAGATAGTTATCTTTGGCTTCAGAGGTCAATCTGGGTTCATGTGTTGCTTAATTTTTTTGTTTTGTTTTGTTTTTCAGGTAATGCTTTTAATATTTTCCATAAAGAGGGGTTCTGGATTTTTTCTTTTGTTGTGGAATTCATTGATGGTGATGGATCACCAGGATGATTTATTTTTTAACTGACCCAGATGCTTAGTTCTGGTAGGGGCTAGGGCTATGCATTTTTCTAAATGGGTGAAGAATTAATTAGTGTAGCTTGCTACTGTAAAGGTCAGTGTTGGCACAATCATAAGTGAATTTTGGCATTTCATTATAGAGTATGTTGCCATGTTTGTAGTCCTTACACTTTCTGTTTTTTCTTTAAGGGCTGTTTTGGATTTAAAGGAGAAGGTCACACATTTGTGGTCACACTTCACTGAGGAAGGAAATGCCAGAGGGGTGGTGCAAAAGGCAGTCATATTTGTAAAGATTAGGTTAAAATGTCTCCTGTAGTAACTGTATTTACCAAATGCTTAAAGGAATTTAAGTGTAGGGATCTTTAGGCATAGCCTACATTGGAGTTATAGATGTCAGTTTATTGAAGGATAGTCAGTCACCCAAAATAATGGATGTTTTTCTACTTGGGAGATCATTTAGAACACTAAGTAATCTTGTGCCATCATCAGTGGACAAAGAAAGTTTTCTGTAGCATGTTGTTAGTTGATACTTAAATCTAGAGTGATGAGTAGTTTGAGTTAAGTTTGTGGGTCCCTAGGGATGTCTCCAGAGGTAATGTGTTCGCTGACAAATATGGTGACTCCACTTGCATTTGCCATTATTAATGAAGACATAAAAAACACCAAAACCAAGTTTAGAGGGGGGTTCTTTATATTCAAACAAAGTCTCTGTAATTATGTAGGCATGGATGCTTTCTCAATGCAAGATAAGTCACTGATAGTATCCTGAGTAGACTTGTTTGAGTCATTGAAAGTAATGTTCCATTCTGTTTTCATAGGTATGGCAATTTGTTATATGATGCTTCTCCCTGATAAAGTCTAGGAAAGATGATTTATGAGTAAGCTTGATTTCACTCAGATTAAGGATTGTATCATGACATATGTTAATTACAGTGGGTATAACTGTAGAGGAACAGCAGATTCTAGATTGTTTTGATTAACATATATAATTAATATTTGAGCATATTCATTATTTTATTTCATGTTTTGTTGGCCAGGTTAGTTCTGTTAGGCTTATTACATATTTTCATGAGAGATTTGAGGTAGTATCCATACCAGGGTACAGGAGGATATTTTTCTGCTCTTTCTTTAGATAATGCCAGAGTGTTATTTATTTATTTTTTTTATTTAACATTTGTTAACTGGGAAAGTCCGACTTGGCACAAAGCCAATTTTCAGTGGAAGCCCAGGGAGAAATGCTCCAGGCAAGGTTGTAATGTTATGAGAGGGAGGAGAGAAAAAATCAAGATGGGAGTCAGTTAACAGTGATCCCAGTTTTAAAAATAATTCTGCTGCAGAAAATGAATATTCTGATAAAACTGTGGAAGTCATGGTGATGGCAGAAAGGGGACTGGATGATTCCAACATAATAAGCCTTATGGAAAAAGGATGACCAGACAATGATACCTACTCTTGGTCAGATAGGAAGTGCAAGGAACACTAGATTACAGAAAGTTACAAAAAGAAGCTATGCTTCATTAGCTGCCGTGAATCATGAAGGTGTGGCAGAGAAGTCCTAGATTATAGGCAGAAAGTAATGTCCATTTGTACGGATTAGAAGCACAAATGGGATGTTCATCAAAAAGCATATTGTTTGGGAGGGGGTACAATTACTCCTTCAGGATGTACTGTGAATGATGTAAGGAAATGAATACATTTAGCCACATAATCCTTCTGTGGCGTGACTTAGCCATTTGGTTTAGCAGGAAGATTTGTTACTGTGAGAAAATTATGCCATGGAAATGACTGTGCCTGTTTAAATATGTGGTCTAAAAGTAACAATGCACATCTGATATAGTCTTATTTGTCTGTTCCTCAAACTTTGGGTTTTGGGTCTGACTTCGGTCACTTCTCAGACTTTGGATCTGTAGCTCTAGCTGCTCTCCTTGTCCATAATCCTCTCTCAAGCCACAGATTACCTTGGATCTTGTTTGCTGCTTCAATTTACAGGCATGGTTTCTTTGCAGCTCAAGCAATTTTTGGTGAGATAAGTGTAATTTTTTTTGCTTAATGTACCCTTCTTTGTCAGGGTTCTCTGTTTTGCCTCCCACCTCCCTATATCTTTATACATATATATATATATATATATATATATATCTCACAAAAGGAAATACTGCCGGCCCAGCTATCTGGAATTTTGTAAATTACATGTCATTTGTGAATATTAACATGATTTCTATAGAAGTATGACAGAGATACTGCCAGCACAGCTATCTGGAATTTTGTAAATAGTTAAGTCATTTGTGAAAATCAGCAGGATGCAATTGCTTGTGCTACCACTATATTAGAACTGTATGTTGTCTGTATATCAAGCTGCTGGTACAGAAGTGTGTGTGTGTGTGTGTGTGTGTGTGTGTGTGTGTGTGTGTGTGTGTGTGTGTGTGTGTGTGTGTGTGTAAAGTACTGTGCTTAAGGATGTGTCTACAGTGTACCCTACTGGGAAAGAACATAAATGTATATAAACTATTGCACCTGTGTAAATGTATATGTTTTAACAGTGGGAACTAGAACATAGAGGGTAACATGCAAAACGTCAAGAAAATAGTTTAAATTAAATTGTTTTATAATTGTGCTATAAGAGTTAGTTTCAATGCAGCAAGTTAACAGGATGATTAGAACTAGGGAGCCTTCTGTATTGTATTGTGTTTTATTGTTTTATATCTTCTAGTAGCTGCTGACATCTGAAGGCCATGTATTTTCACAGGGAGATGCTAAAGGCTGCATAAGTGGGGGTTGTTTGTGAGCCTGGGAACTGAAGTCAGATGAGAGAGTGATGTCATGCTGCAAGTATACCAACAGAAATATTTGAGATATTAATTTAAGAACTCTCTGAGAGAGAGAGAGAGAGCACAGGGCATCTTGTATTTGTCTTTGACCTGACAACATCCACTCACCACCTCTGCACTTGCCTTACTGAAGTAAGTTAACTAGGGTACAGTAATTTCTCTTAGATTCAGTTAGGAACATAGTAAAGATTAGTTTAGATGTTTTCTGTATTTATTTGAAACTGTCCTGCAATGTTGTTTTAAATATTTCCTGTGATTTTGAATTCTGAAGTCACTTTGAGTACATATTTAGTATTGTCTTGTTCTTGTATTGTTTATTTTTAAATATATTTAAACATTTCAATTGTGGCTGGTCTGTTTAGAGATATTTAATATCTGAGAGTACTTGCATATCTAATTGGTAATACTGTACAGACCACTCTTAATAGCCTGGCTCTTGGTCAAACTACTATTTGGATTAATAGTAACATTACACAGTAAGACTGGGCAACCTTTGCTAAGGGCCTTAAAGTAACTGATAAGTAGTGGCTGGTGGTGGTGGAAACTACCTTATAGTCTGGGCAGAAGGCATATATAGTAAACCTGTGCCAGCCTTTCCCAGGTGTGTGTTTTTGTATAAATCAAGCCTCAAAGTGTGTGCGCGCACGTGTGTGTGTGTGCGTGTGTGTGTGTGTATGTGTGTGTGAAAGCTACTTGGGCAGGGACACAAAGCATTGGTTGGACAGACAGGGTGCTGGAGGTCCTGGTTTGGCCACTCAGCGGAGATCTCAACCCTATAGCTGTGCCAGTGGGGAGTCTTATTGGAGCTCTGGAGAAAGAGAGAGAAACCAGCCCCAGATTGACTGTGATCTCTATGTGCTCTTTATGTGTATGTACTTGTCATCCTCCCAGTGTGTACACCCCCCCCCCCACTGTTGCCATTGGTGAGGATTGAGGCTCCTTGATTACTGGGCCAGTGCAGGGACATCACATATTAATTGGTGATAGTAGTGGGATATCCACATCACATATTAATTGGCTTGTAGTGGTGGGATAGCCACATATTAGGATTTAGTGGTGTGGATATTGAATTATTGTAGCCTGTAAACAGTGGTCACAAAGGAAGGTGTTTGCACTCTCAATCAGCCACACAGTGAACATTCAGAGTTTCATATCACAATTGTTTTTTTTTTTTTTTGTTAGCTTAAGCAGGGAGAGTAGGCAGGCATGTCAGCAGAGGAGTATGGCAAGCTGAGAAGAGGCCAGTTGGTTATGATGTGCCAGGCTAAAGGACTGGCGCATGCCAACCTGACTAAAGCAGAAAGTATTGCAGCCTTGGACACAGCTGCATCACAGAGCAGCAATCAGGAAGACAACCAGGCTGGCCTTGGAGATATACAACTCTCAGAAAATGGACAGTTCATCCTTTCCACAGAGAACTTAAAAATCCATCTGGAGTTAGACTTAAACTGGAGGACAAACGTTTAGAAATAGAAGCAGCAGAGAGACTGAGACATCTGGAGGCTGAGGAAAATGACACAAAGAATCAGTAAAAAAATCCTTCATTGCATATTTATGACCATTTACTTAGCAGATTTGTATGGAAAATATAAGCATATCTGAAAAATTTCCTTTCAAAAATCTTTCCACAATCTTCCACCCTCTCTCTTTCTCACAGAACTGTGTACAAATAAGCTCCTCTAAAGCCACATATAGTGATATGGCAATGAAAAAATGTTCAGCAGGTACTGTCTTTACTATAATAACTCAACATGAAAATAGCTTGCTTCCAGATAAAACTTTATCTTCAACAGACACAGATATTAAAACTGATGATGGAAAACAAAAGTCTGAAATCCAAGATATAGAAACTGCTGTAAATTATATCAGTGGAAAGATGAAAGAGGAAGAAACTCAAACTGAATTCCTACTGAAAAAAATACCTGGCTGTTAAATAAAACAGAAGATTTGGAAAACAGAAAATGAAGGTCTAACATAAGAATTTTTGAATTTCCTGAAAACACTGAAGGTAATGCCATAATACCTTATCTACCTGGATACTGTAAATTCTGTACTTACAAGGAGGTATCTTCTATGAAACTGAGAGGGCTCACAGGGCAATAGGTGAACCTATTACTTCAAATATAGCTGCTGTGCCAAGATCCATTGTAATGACATTTTCTAGATAAAGACCTGATTCTAAAAAGATATACTAAATCTCTTAAATGGGTCACCGTATTATAAATTTAAACAATGATTGTGTTACTAATACTATTTAAAAAATGAGAGAATTCTGGCCATTAATTAAAGCTCTAACACAAAATCAACTACAGGATGTATCTGCTGTATCCCACAAGGCTAAAATATTTATTTCTACCAGGGAAAGATTTTTAACACACTAGAAGAAGCAAAAAACTTTGTTAAAAACAGTAATTATATTTTTTTCAAGAGCCCTAGTACCATATGGTACACAACAAACATTGGCAAGTGATCATAACAGAGTCGGCCATGACACCCTATAAGTTAATGCTACTAGATGTCAATATAAAATGACCTATTCCAGTAAACCATTGTAACTGGAAAGTCTCCTAGTAAGAGTTACCAGTTGGGGAGAGAGTATAGTTAAATGTTGGGGTGGCCAGATTCATGTACCAAGTATCTCTAGCCAGTGTTCAGGTCACCCATAGTGAGATCTGTTTCTTTCACTGGATGTGACCAGATTTTGCTCAGTGCCAGCAGCTGACGTGTTTCAGGTAGAAATGGAAGCAATTAAAAGTGTTTACCTGGTTAACTCTGAAATAATTAAGATAAGCTCCCTTTGATTACAATATGGGATCTGCTTGTCAAGTACAAGATTATAATGATATAAGATGGAAATAACTATTTCTTGCAGATCATAGAATATTATAATGTGGTTAAGAAATGAATCTAAGACATTAGGTATTAACCATGCCTAAAACCAGATGAGGAATATTGGAATCAAATTCCAGTAGTGCAAGCAGTAGCAGCCGTGTGGACATTTGGAGTTAAAAAAATTTTTTTGTAAAGTTCAACTATGAAGCTAAGTTTCACAAAACGTAAAATAAAATAAATTACATTAAAACATCTCAGTCAAGTTAACTTGTCCTTGGTAAAAATTCCTTTGGTACTTATGTATTATCGCAACCACATACTGTCAGCATTCACAGCAACATTCCATTCTCAGTCAAATAATGTGTTGCTTAGAATGGCGTGAATGCTGACAGTGCATGGTTGTCATAATATGCTTGTGTAAACATCGCTTTGAGAAATTTATAAAACAGTAATGTTTTAAATTTTGTTGAACTTTTTTAAGATAACGAACTCCCTCAGGAAAAGCCAAGTGATTTTAATAATCCTTCTCCTCCTTTGTTTAGCGTTTTTAAGATAATGAACTCCATAAGATAACGACAAGTGATTTTAGTAATCCTACCACTTTCCACCTGTGTACCCTACCAAACACACCAATCAGAAAAAGAAAACACAAGCCAAGCCAAATACAGTGCAAACTTTAAAATATGAAGTCTTTTAAATGACTGTAATGCAACCACACTGTTTTGAAAGCCGTACTCCTGGTGATAAGTTAGAGCTTGTCCTGCAAAAGGTAGGATTTCCATAAAGAAGTGCCGCTTTCCACATGTCAGAGGGAGGAGTACATCTGAGTCCATGTGAAACAGTGAGAAGTGTATATGCTTCTTTGGGGTTTACAGCTGTCAGCGTCGTCGTGGTGGAGTCAGAGTTTTTCTTTTCCGAAATGACAGCTTACAAGTGTTACCGACAGTGAAGCTTTTTTAATCATCCTGCCTTGTGCCAGGCGACCACACATTTTATGCAGAGAACAGCACCCACAGACGCACAAAAAAATAAATAAATAAAATAAGATATGACACAAAAATCTGGCCATTCTGGGAAAAGCTGGAGCATTGACAGGAGTGTCAGCACTCTTACTTGTAATGTGATGGCACTAAACAGTTTTAAAACATACTGTGTACCTCCACTGATTTTCACATAGTTTTGGACCACTTGTGTGCATTAAAAGCAACGTTTTGTGTTCCTACATGTTTCTACCAATCTTGTCGCTATTTATATATATTTTGAGTAGTTTTTTAAGTACATTTGTCGGCATGACCATGGCTTGGAAAATAGCCATTTCTTATCCTCCAAATGTGGTTGCGATAATACGTAAGTACCATTCCTTTTTTATTATCATTAAGTTTGGTAGGTGAGCACATAATGTTTGCATTTTAGTGAAACAATTGCTTTTATACAGTGATTCGTGCAGACAGTTACAGTAAGCAACTTTTGCAGTAAACAACTTTTGCAACAATAAAGTTTTGATAACTATAGGTTTACTTTCCACTAGTTTTAAAAAGAAAGGAAAATGAGAACAAAATCATGGAGTGAGAAATCTGATACTGGGGAGGGCTGTGAGTGTGTGGGTTTGTACGTATGTCACATAAGAGGGAGCTTTTGGTGGGCATGAGGAAAATAATGGGGCCGCAAGTATAAAACGTGGGTGTGGAGTGGAGGGTGGGGAGGTGGGGATCTAATGGGAGGGTAGCTCGTTGATAGGAGACTCGTGTCTGATTTAAAAAATGCTGTCGTATGGGAAGCATGTGGGCCACAAAGAACAATATATTAAGTGCAGAAAGAATATAACAAAATATGAAAATAGAGTATGCTTACATGTTTGTTTGCTAAGAACAAGTTATCTTTATTGTACCACAAAGATGATTGGTTTATTGCGATATAGTCCCCTAACTCGTGTGATGAGCTGTTTCACTTAATGGATTACATTTAGCAGTCAGATTGAGAGTAAAGGTGCATATAAACACGCAAAGGGTTAGGAAAATGATATAAATCTAGCAACAACTGTATGTATTGTTAAGCATAACTTTTGCTTGACTACTGAAAGAGTGAGTGTATACAAAATGTGTATATAAAAGCATCTAGGGAGGGCAGGGAGTTGAAGTGTAAACAGGAAAACATAACTATTTGGGCATTCACACCAAGGTACTGATGCTCCAGAATGTTCCAGATGTGTTGTCCAGAACAGCCAGTCATTGGTGTTCAGTGATGTGTGGACATGCTGCATAATGTAGGGGAAGAAACAAGTAATAATGAAAGTGCCTATAATGTAGAGGGTTCAGAAACTGACAGTGAGACTTTTAGTTTATAAGTTGGACAGGTGAAGTAGATTGTATAGTGAAGGATAATGAACAGATATAGTTCTTACTTAGTGTGTTCTGGGATGACAAAGAGGTGACCTATAATATTTCTAGATCATGGTTGTAGTGATTTGGGTTAGTCAGTAATCATCTGAGAGCTGCCTCTATCCTTGACCCTAACCTCTGTGGAGAAATAAAATTATATTCCTTAATTATTATTATTATTACTATTTATTTTATATTACTATTATTATAAGGTTGTAACTGAGATATGAAACACTTTTGCTGTCCAGAAAATGTACTATGAAACTGTTAGTGCATTATTGCCTAGACAATTATGTTATCCCTAACTATGATGGTCTACAGCTAACAAAAAAATTACAAGTTCCAAGGATTTCTATGCATTGAAATTCATTATACATGGTCAGATGATGGTATGTAATACTATCCAAATATTTCAGCAACAGCTATAATTAACTTGGTTGCAAGTTCACTCAATTCTAACAGAGATGAAATAGACTGCCTCTCTACGTCAAGCAGGGTACCTCATTAACCCTTTTTAAGTGCAACCTGCATAACTGGATGGGGAACAGAAAATCCACCCCTGGGATTCCACCTGTGTCCCTGCTGGATAGGGGGATCGGGTGCTGACTTGTCGGAACATGAGCTAAATTCTTGGCTAGGCTTGTAAGGGCCAATAGCCTAGTAACTTCCTATGAGCTTGTACTGCTATTAGTGGAAATGGTTAATGTGCTTTCATCTTAAAGGTCTGTACCACTCCATCCACTTTTATATGATATTCTCCGCATAAATCATGTGCTTCACGTGAAATAAGTAACAACTTCCAATTTTCTAACTGTGGGTTATTCTAAAAGACAAAATCAATGTCTTAGGAGTAGAGGCCTGCAACAGCAACCACTTGTGATGATTTTATAACAACATACTGTAGTTGGTGACCATTAAACTGTACTATCTGGAGTATACAGAAATGTATATTTGATTTGAAGAGGTTCACCTTGTTAAAGTTAATGTGCAAAAGGCATAAAATAGGATGCAGTATCTGTTGTCCATTCCTGAAACCTTTCAAAAGTCATTGCTGGGTTCTAGCATTTGATATAGTGTTTTTCCCCACTTAAAAATCATTTCAAGTGAAAAAAAAAATCACTTTAAGAAGACCAGAATGTACCTAGTGACTTTAGCTGTCTTTCGAGCATTCATCTTAAAAGGGCATATTCATGGGCACTGTAATGACATGAATGTAAACACAGAAATGTTACTGTCAGCACTTCACCATCTAAAGTTTAAATTCACATGTGTTTGTAAACTGTTTGCTTTTTCCTCCTGTAACTGCAACATAAATCTTCCCTTTTGGGCCTCTGGTTTCATTGTTAATCTGTCCTAGTAAGAAAAAGCACATGACATGGATAGCCACTCTGGTGGGGTAGACGGATAAAGCCCCAACTACAGCCCACATAATCCATGTTCAGTTAGTAGCAGGGAAGATGTGTGTGCCCATCACTGTGGAGAGGAATGTGCAGAAGCATTGTCCAGTGGGCTCTGGTGGAGGGTACTCTCCTTGGATGTGGTGATGGGTTGGGAGGTGGAGGAAGCACAGTAGGGATGGACCCACCCTACAGTTGGGGGTAGGCCTGCACTCACCACGGACATCTCATTGCCTGCTCAGCCTGTGCGAGGATTACATCAGAACATGGGGTACAGAGATAGGCCAGTAAAAGTCCTCCACACACTCTGATAACCACCTCTCCAGCAGACTGTCTAACCTCTTGTTTGGTGGGATACCTTACTTAGCAGAGCTTGCCTCAGAATAGGCCCTCTCCCACTGGGGAGACCCTCCTGTTAATGGGGACAGCAGGGGTCTACCAAGAAGGGAATTGTTGGGGAGATGATAGGATGATAGGGCTGCCTCATGTGGATTTGATTGTCATGCTGTGATCGAGTCAGAAATATCTAAAAAAAAAAAAAAAAAAAAGGCACAAGAATTGACTTTGCCAGCATGTGCATGTTTAAAAGGTATACCCTCATTTGTTAGTACGGCATTTGTACGATTGCTCTATTGTGCGACTTTAAATGCTGAAACACAAAATGTGACAAAAAAAAAAAATGTTGAAAATGGTAATCTGGAAAAACAGATTTGACCATTTTCAAACTGCAGCACAACAGTAAATGTCAGGAGGCATTTCCGAATGTCTCCAAACATCGTTATGCAGGGGGGCAAGCCCCCCCGCTACTTTAATATACAAACTCAGACATTGCACTACAGTAAGGGAAAGGGTTCATTTCCCAATCCCTGCTATAGTGCGATCTGTACCTGGAATGCCGGACTCAAATGAGTAAATGCCAATGTGCATTCGCTCATTTGGATTTGCAACAGTGGCAGTTGACATTTGTCAGATGTGGAGGTTGTACTTTTGCACTTTGGTGCATCATACAACTTTCTTACGATGAAATGAAAGTATACAGTTTAAAAAATTCATCCTCCAGCCTTCTTTCGGGCATCAATGAGAACCTAACTTTCTGCTATGTTTCACTCCTTGTTCACAAATCATGTCCCTGTAGGTTCCCTAGTATTCACACATATTGCTTTATGTTTTTAAAAAGTAATTTAGGTACTGGATTGCTGAACATGCTGGTTCTGTCACTCTGTACTGCCTGCTCAACACAACTGGCATGATGATGCCATCACAAGAATTACTGTAGCTTGCATGCAGCAAGTACATGAAAAAAAACTCTCTCTAAATTATTGCTATTAAAAAACAAATATGTTTTTTATTGCTTTTTAGGCATTCTGCGATCAGAATGTAATATCCTCAGCGAGCAACTAAAGTGCAAATGTCCCAGTGGATTGTCTTTGCATATAAACTTCAACAGCAGGTTTGCTGCCATCAGGCAGTAAGATTGTGCAGCATCTAAAGTTTTCTCAGGCTAATTCCTTCCCCCTTACCTGTGATGCCTGACTCAGAGCCTTCCTCTATAGATCACTCTTTCTGCCTTATAGCAAAAAGCATTAGAAAAACAGCACTCGACTAATACTTTGTTTTTGTGTTATTTTTTTCAAAGTTCATGAGAATGATATTTTTTTATTTTACATTATCTTATCTCTTGTTGAAACTTATATTTCTCTGTTGGTTCAGCTGCATTTTTTTCCCATGCAGAGATGTATTCCTTTCATTCACTACTTCCCTACTTAGGCCTAATGGCATTTTTTACCTTTTTCATAGCAACAGTTGCTGTGTTTGATGTTGCGGTGTTTTTAAAGCTTTGCTGTTTGTTGTTTAGAAAATCCTTGTTATTGAGTGTTAGTATTGATTGTGTGCAGAGGTGTATCTCTTCTTACTACCATTATGGAGTGCGCTTTTGGAAGTGTAAATGTGGAAATAAGTTTCTTCTGTGGGGTAAGTACAAACAGGGCTTGTTCTGTTTGGGGAACACAGTATATGTAAACGTGAAATCTGTCAGGATTTTACTTGTATTACTTTAAGAGATTGAAACAAGAAAGTGAACTTTTTCTCTTTGAGAAATTCCTTTCAGCATAGCCTAGTACCTCTATGGGTCTGGTCTATATTAGATCGTTGAAATCTTCTTTCATTGATGGCTTATTCATCGACTGCTATCCATCAAAACTAACCTCAGCAAACATCAAAATTTTTTGCAGGTTAAGTAACAAATTGGCCAACACCACAGCTTTGCCCTTTTATAGTTAGGGGGAGTATGGAGGGCACAGCTCCCCCCACACACGCACACTGGGGGGCTGCAATCTTTGAAAAGTCTCAACTCCAGTTTTCTTTTTAACCTTACCAGGGCTTCAATATTGTACATTATATCTATTTTTGTAAACACCTTGATTAAATTGTCACTTGAGGCATAGGCACAGGCGCACAGACATTAATAGGAAAGAAAGCAAACCGTATGAGCTTTTGTCATATTCATGCATCAAGGATTACATATATATTTTTCTTTCTTTGTAATAATATACTCCAACATTACATAAGTCATTCAATTCCTAACTTCCCCTTAAACCTCAGTCCTCCTAAACATTATTCGGGATTTATTGTTACCTCACATTCTGTTTATTTCTATGCAATTTTCTCCTTCCCTTTTCTAAAGATCCCACCTATAGTTCTTTAATCTCACTTATGATACTCAGTATTTCAATTACACTTTGTCTAGATTTTGAATTCCATTTTCTAGTAATTGCTTTTTTTTTGGCAGCCAATAGCATTTAACTTAGTAATGCCCAACTATGTTTAGGCAATTCAGATCCTGTGTCACAGTTCAAATGAAGCATTTCATTAGTCACAGACACTCACTCTCCTTTTATTTCTGACAGAGTACTCTGTAGGGAATTTTTCCAATCTGTCACCTCTTAACAAAAATGTCTCTTTTCCATCACACTTCCAGCATTTGCTATCTACTTGAGGAAAAAGTCTCTGAAGTCTGCTTGGGGCATAAAAATACCTATGGAAACACTTCCAAGCAAAAATCGTAAATATTCTGGACTTTGTCACATACCTGGGAGCCTTACTATCCAAATCCATAATCAAGAGCCTCCACATTCTCAGTTTTTGTATTATCTTTTGTTTAGTCTCTTCTCACATATTTTTAGCTACCATAGATACTTTTTTAATTCATACAGGTAAATACTTCATCCTATCATGTCCCCATAAAAATAAGTATTGCTGGACAATTCACATGTGGGTGCCTAATTTACTACCGTAGCCTTTTTTTATATCCTGAAAAGACTTGAAACTATCAAAGTATTCCACAACATCAGCATGTTCTTTTCTGGATTAATCAAGTACAAAATAATGTTTGCAAATAAAGCCAATTTTTCTCTTACCATATGAATTATATCCTTTGATTTGTCAGTATCTTCTTTTCTTTACCATCGGTGCTAAATATAAAGCAAATAACAATGGGGAAAGAAGACACTCTTGCGTGATTCTTCTGTTCAAATGCAGCTTGTGGGACAGGAAGCATCCCGCCTTAATTATTGCCTTCAACCCTTTATATATCATCTTAATTCCCCTTATTATCGTATCAGGGAATGCAAATGCTTCCATTGTCCAACTCATAAAATCCCTGAATCTGCTGAATAATTTCAGTGCATCAAGATCCTACGAATAGCAGTATTTTCTTGCATTTTTCTTCCCTCTGAATCATCATTATTCTGTTAATGCTGTCAAACTTTTGTCTCCCCTCCACAAAACTACATTGATCCATATCTATCAATTTTGGTAACATATTTGTCATTTCCTTAGCTATTACACACATTATCACTTTATAACTGTGGTTTGTATGAAGTTGGGTCTGAAGGGTCTTTACCATTTGGGTAATACAGCCACCACAGATTTTTCCAAGATGTTGGCTTCCCCTCTTTTAAAATACTGTTAAATCCTTCCAGATCTTTACCACTTTTTCCCTCCTAACCTGCAAACTTCCACAGGAATACTGTCTGTTTCTCAAGACTTCCCTGTTGGTTGATTATGCATCGCAACTTGTATTTAATCACTTCTTATCTTTACATTGTTGAGACTCATCTTCCTTTAATCTTGGCATAATTAAGTCTTCCATAAATATTTCCATTTATGTCTTTTCTTTGATTTCACATTCTTCTGCTTTATACAGATTTTCATAAAATTTACAAAATATCTCAAATATCTCTATAGGATCTTTGGATATTTTGCATTTCATAGACTCTCTAAATTTGGTGACAACCCCTTCTACTTTCTGTTAATTAAATTGTACTAAAAGTTTTTTGTGCATGGGATGTGATATCAAAAATAGTTGCTTAACATCAGCCTTTCTAAACTCATGCATATTATCCAAATTTTATTTATTTACATTTGATAACTGGGTAGTGTCTGACTGGGCCAAAAATCCATTTTCAACAGAGACCTAGGGAGAAAAGCTCCAAGAAAGATTACATAATTATACATTTGTACATATGACAATTACAATAGGAGCTGAAACGCACTCCCTTAAAGTCCCTTTTGCAATATGCAGTTGCTCCTCTTTTTGTTCTGTCAGATTATCCTTATTCTTTAGTACTTTGACCTTTGTCACAACCGCTAAATAATTCCTTTTACTTCTCTACCATATATTTTTCTTTTATTCATACCCTATTTTAAACTCCATTTTCATTTTATACGTCTCACTAGCTATCCCTTCTGAAGAAATTGCTATGTTCCCTAGTAAATCTCAAATTATTTTCTCTATCTATTCCTTTAATTCCACACTTTTTAACAGATAGGAAAGTACCAATGTTGCATTTTTACTTCATTAAACTGCATCTTTGTCTTAGTTTTGGTGGTGAACAATATGAAGTAGTCATTGGATGTGTGTCCAAGCTTTCAATTAAATATACATGTACCTGTGAAATAAATTCTATCCAATCTGGCCCAGTTGTTCTACATTGGGGAATAATATATACATTTTGTCTGATTTCCTACTACTGAATTCACATCTTTCATACCAAATATTATCATTTCTGTCTTTAGGAATCTGCCCTCTTGTGATATTTTTCTAGTTCCCCCAATATATCCTCACTATTTCAAATCAAGTTCCACTTTCCACCCATAAATGATATTCCCTGCTGAATGCTGATTATGCCTTCTCAATTTTTGTAAGCTCTATAATAGCACTTTTTATTAGAATATAAATACATGCCAACATAATCCTGTTTGTATTCCTCCCAGCCAGACTTTTCTCTTCTTTTTATGGTTGATTTTTTTCTCAGGTTCTCCAAATTTCTTCTTAGCTAGCATCTAGTTTGTGTAATTATCAAGCCAGTGACTGACTTTCACCCAAATGGACAACTTCAGTGGTCATTTTTTTCTCTTTTTCAGTTTTTACACTCTAGGAGTTAAAATCACTGTCAGTCAGTGTACAGCTATCTTAGAAGTCATCTGTACTTCAGAATAACTTAGTTGTTGATTCAGGGACAGTGGATTCAAACAGAACTTCTCCATGCTAGTGCACTTGAGACGAGAGCTTGTTTGTTTGTCCTTCAGACTCTAGAATCACTTGTGACACCAGAAATTTTGTTGATAACACTGGACAGCTTAGCTAGTACTGTCAAATAGCAACAGAGAAGGCTTGTTCATATTCCCCCTTCTGCAGGAAGGCCATCAGGACCTTGATATAGAGCAATCTTTGCCAAAACTTTCCACATTTCAGGAGAGACGAATACCCTCTCAGACAGTATGAGGCACATTTCCAGTGTTTTCTTGGAGATCTGCTTAAGTTCAGGAGGTCATTTGGAAGTATGGAAATCTGGGATCTGACCTTTTTGTAGTGTGGGATTGGGTCAGTCTGGCCATATTTGTTCTGCTGGCTTTCAGCATTCCAGAATAGTTCAAATGTCCTTATAGACACTGTGAGACACATTTTTAGTCTTTTACTGGAGCTCTGTTTAGGAGAGTGCTCATGTATTGTTATTTTATTTTCATTAAAATGTAACTCCTGTGGTGTTGCTACTTTTTATTTTACTTTTTTTGAAAAATAAAAATTCTTTGAATTGGTAAGCAATTCTTTGTTTTGTTGTATAGACTCGGACATACAATTGTTTTTGTGCCCCAATTTACAAGTTGGATTACTGGCCTTCACAAAGGATGACTAGGTGGCTGAAGAAGACTAAAAGCTTACCAGTTGTTGGACTTCATGCTCCCTTCTTTAAAGATGTTATATGTGAGTGTGAATGAGTAAATGTCATTGGATCTTTAAGCTACTCTTCATAGGATCATATGAGGTACTAGGCTAATGGTCATAGGGCCCTTGCATGACTAGCTAAGTACAACCCCTGTTCCCAAGAATATCAAGGTATTAAGTGTAAGTAAGTCATCAACTATTGCCCCTGTCCAAGAGAGAATGACAGGTACAACTCATGGAGTGAATTTGCGTTTCCCCATTCCCATCATCCAAATTATGCTTAAATAGGGTCAGCGAGGGGCTCTGCTTCACCTGAATTGGAAAATTGGAAGTTTGTTCCAGAGGAGAGGTAACCTCTGTGAGATGTATCTGTCTCCCCTGCAAGTCCAGTTGATGTCACTTACTAGGTTGAGTTCCCTAGAGTGAGTGAATGCATCTTACACCATTTGATTTATGAATGTGCAGCATTTCCATTAGAACAGGATCTGAGATTGCTTTATATGCAAGGCAGAGGTCACCTCTGATTAGTCTGTAAGATACAGTTTAGTGGAAGTGATTTCAGTCTGTCAACATATAACATAAGAAACCTTTGAGGTCTTTCCAGTTGCTGCAGATGCCTGTTAAGGTACATACCAAGGGTAGCATTGTACTTTATTATTGGCCTGATGAGTGAGGAGTACAGGGGGTTATAACCTCTTTTGTTCTGGATGTAATGCCTTTAGTTATGAGGCGGGTGATGCAGGAATCCTTTCTTACCACTGTGGAGACAAGGTGGTCAAAGGAAAGGTTGCTGTCAACCTGTGTGCCCAAATCTCTCACCACTGATTGCATCCTTAGGATGTTGTTATTAATGTGGTAATCTGCAGGGACATTGCCCTCGCCAAAGTGGATGATAAAGCATTTTTTTGCATTGAGTTTTAGTCCATGACTTTGGCACCAGTCATTTGTCTGTGTAAGTCCTTCTTGTAGGATGTTAACATAATTTGGGGACTCGATGACTGCACCCAGTTTGCAATTATCAGTAAACTTTTTCAGCCACAGGCCTTTTGTTTTAGCTTTTACATACAATAAGTAGATTCTAAACAACAGGGGCCCCAACACTGATCCCTGTGGAGCATCACTGGTTACAGGTCTGCTTATGGAGGTAGAGTAAACTGAAAACACAACAAGTTCCAATGAGATTTAAACTCAGATCACTGGATTCAGAGATCAGAGTGCTAAGCATTACACAATGGGACCAGCTATTGTTAGTAGACTATTTTGCTTTCATAGCATATTAATCACAAATAGTGCATGAGTTCTTAGTTTGGCTAATTTTGTTAATTGTCTTTGATTTTTATCAATATTAGTCATCATCATTATTAACTCCCTTTCCCATTTTTTGCATGGGTCAGGGTGTCACTTCAACTGTAACCATCTTTCTTGATTCATTTCCACTCTCCTACCTTCCTCAGTAATAATGCCTGAGAGTTGCAGGTCTTCTTTCACAGAACCTGTTCATTTATTTGCTTAAAGCTCTCATTTCCACTTGCCTTCTTTTTGTCTGTCCCATATCTTCTTCACTAGATTGTACTCTTATTTCCTGCTCATGTGCCTGAACCACAATAATCTGTTCTCTTTTGACCTTCTCTGCAATTGGAGCTACTTTGGCTTCATCTGTCCCAGAATATGCCCTTCTCAGGCACTTCATCTGCATCTCCTCTAGCTTCCTCAGCCTTCACTGCCCATATTTCTGTACCATACAGTAGTAGTAGTCATACCATTGTTCTGTACACCTTACTTTTCAGCTTCTTTGGCATTCGTCTGTCACACAATACCCATAGCATTCTGTGCCATTTAGCTGCAGCCCCTCTGATTCTAACTTTTACCTACTCATTCAGATTTCTCTTTTTCTCAACTATTAGTTCCAGATACTTGAATCTGTTAGCATGTGCACTCTTTTCTCTTCTATTTCAATTTTCGACTGCTACTGCTTTCCGCATTTGTTGCTATGACAGATGTCTTACCTGTACTCGGCTTTATCCCAAGTGCATTCAGCTTTGCATCCCACTCCCCTTTTATTTACTGACGTTCTTGTTCAGAGTCTGCCTGCAATGCTATATTGTCTGCATACAGCAGCTTTCTTTAGCTGTCCCCTCTGAAATATTTGCTAATGCAGTCTGCACCAGTATGAACAGCAGTGGCTCATAGCTGAACCCTGATGCATACCCACTTCTCAGTCTGAGCACTGTTTTTACTTCATAGGCCTATACAAGCCTAGCCATAATAATTCCCTGGCTATTTCTTCCCACAATATTTACTTCCCAGGACCCCTGTCTAGCAGGGCGACTGACATGATCCCCGGGGTGAATTTCCTATCTCCCATCCAATCGTCAAGGTTCCTTTTGAAGAGGGCCAAAGAGGCGCTCTGCTTGACATATATAGGCAGTATGTTCCAGAGTCTGGGGAGTCTCTGGGTCAGGAACCTATCCCTCCAGCATGTTTTGTTCATTGTGATGACAAGGTTTGGATCCCTGGAGCGTGTGGCTCTGATAGATTGGGATTTCTTTAAGTGCAGCATGTCCAACAGCTCTGGGTCTGACATGGCCTTGTATGTTAAGCAGAGATCGCCTCTGAGTAGACGATATGCGACAGAGTATAGCTGCAGTTTTTTTAGACGGACCTGCTTTAGGCCTGTGATTTTTTTAGTGAGGTTGTAGTGAGGTTACTTGTGCTATTGGGTCCTTGTACATAGCCTGCACTAATTCTGCCAATGTTTCTGGGACTTCAAGTCATCTCATCAAATTAGCTTTCTTGGGACCTTGCCATATATTTTCTCCAAGTTTAGGAATGCCGGGTTTGCATATGTCTCAATCTCTTAATGGAAGAAATCTGGACAAAACCTGACATAATGGAGGGACAAAGATCCAAAAATAGGGACACATTTTAAATATTGGTCTTACAAACTTAGAAAGTTGCTAGAATAAGATTTGTGTTGGCACTAATTTTCTGAAGGATATGAAGTATGAAACTCAAATGCATATCATTATTTAGTGACTAATCTTTAGATCATCCCAATGATTTGTCAGCAAAACAGTTTTTATGATGAACAGACCAAAAATATGAGACAAAAATCTGGAAATTCTGCAAAAATCTGTACAGTTGAGAGGTATGCCATTTGTTCTCTCTCTTCATCTCTACCTTCCTCTCAACTGTCTGTCTCACTGCAAATATCAGGTTGGTTGTATTGCATCCTGATCTAAATCTGAACTGTTCATCTACAATCTTACTACTACTCTGTGTATTCACTTGTCAATTAGTTTGACAGACGTTTGATACATCTGTACTGTCCACAGTTGTGAATGTCCCCTTTGTTTTTTTACACTGGCACTAGAATGCTTATTCTCCATTCATCTGGGATATGCCTTTCTCTCTGTGCTGCTATGAATACTTTCTGGAGCCATTTCTCCCCTAACTCACCCAACATCTTGATAATATCCCCTGTGACCTCATCTGAGACTGCTGCTTTCCCTGACTTCATTTTCCTTAGTGCTGCTCTTACTTCTTCTATGGTAGGCTCTTTTTCCTCTTTCATCATAGGCTGCATCTGGGGCAGTACAGCTTCTGTGGGATTTTCTTCACTGAGAAGCTGCTGGAAGTACTCTTTGCATCTGTTTTTGATGTTCTGCAGACTGGTGAGCAGGTTGTTGCTGGTATTGTATATGAAAGGTGTCTAATGGTTATCTCTTTTACCTCCCTGTCTTGGCCTTGCAACCTAACACAGTTTCTTTGTGCCATCTGCTGAGTTAATTTTCAGAAGCTGGTAGTTTGCTTCTTATGCTTTGTTCTTGGCTAATATTTTTTATTAATATTAGCATTTTTATTAAATTAATTATGCTTATTAAGCATTAGCCACTATGTTTTATTCAAGTTTTATCTATTTGTTTTTTGTAGGAAATGCAGGAATCCGCCAATAAAACAAAGAAATAGTTACATTTAGGTTTGTTTATCTGTATTTTATTTGTTAATATATACAATTTTACTGAACTGTCTTAATGTGCATTGTTTACTAGGCAAAATTGTTTTGTGAATTTTAATGACTCTCATAACTCTTGCTCAGATTTGGTAAATGTTAAGTTAATAGGACTGAGTATCTGGTAGTGATTTTTTTTTCTTTTTATATCACCAAAAGGATAGTGTGAGTGTTTCTCTCTTTTCTATTATGAACACAGAAAACAAGGGGAATTTCCTTCTTTATTGTTTATTTGTCAGAAAACATGTTTAATATGTGCTGCATACAAAATGTGCATCAGTCATTCAGATATCAGAGCTAAAAACATATGACCAACCATGTTTACTACCTAGCAGGTGTCCACACCTACAAAGTATTCTCCAGACCTATCTACCACACAGAAGCCCACACTCAACAAGCAATTCCTTACTATCCACTCACAAAGTTAGTAATTCAGCAGGGGAACCCTTTATTCCATTCATACCCTCAAGGTATGGAATTTAATACCTCTACCTCCATGACTCAGTAATAATCTGTCAACTTTCAAAGATCAACTAAAAGGTTATCTCAGTGACTCCTGGCTATTCTCTTGCTCCTTACCAGGCTAACTCTAACACAAACAGACCTATTCATTACCACCTCTTTCCCGCATATCTCACCCCCCAAAAATATTGGGGTCTTAGTAATAAACAGTGAAGACTCAGGGTAAATAAAATGTATATAGTATAAGTTTTATGAAACTGCTGCTATACTCTCTACTCTTAGATGAACTTTTCTTGTCACTACTGCCGACAACTAACATTGTTAGTTCCTACTTACTACTCTACCCTGTTAAATAGTATGCTACCTTAAAGCAACCTGAATAATTTATCTAACTCCTACTTTGATACAAGTATCTGTATTTATTCATGCATATCCATGTTTACAGCTGTTTCACTAGAAATGCCTGTATATATCTTCCATTTCAACATGATATTGTGATTGTACCAGTGTGAATGTGTACTTTTTTAATGTGAACTAGTTCAATATGCTACTGTATATCATTTTCTAATATTGTACCATCAAAAATGACACTAATGTTTAATTTACCTGTGTTAATTCACATTGTATCTTCTATTACATTATTTTTTTTCTCCTTGGGCCTCTGCTGAAAATGGGTTCTACACCCAGCTTGACTTCTCTGCTCAACAAACAAAAAAATAAATAATGATAAATAAAGGTTAAATGCAGGTAACTCATTAAATGGTATGTGATGGTGCAAGTGCAAGGGTCACATTTTAATAGTATTTCGCAGATGGGTGTCTATGGCCCCTGCTGTATCAAATGATACTGATTGTGACGTTGTTGGCAATAAATTAGTTGTAGCAGTTAAGCAAACACTTGATTCTGCTTCTCAGTTTGATGGTGACATGGGTGATACAGTTTATTGTGCAGCAAATGTTTTACATTCCATTCACAAACTTCAAAAAGTGGAAAAAAACTTAACAGGAGATGTTAGGATTAGATGTTAAACTGAGGCTCCTTCTGCCTTAGTTGATGGTAATTTAGGTGGGTATAAAAAGTCTTACAGCACTTTTGAAAAGTGTAGGGGTCCTTTATTTTTCACTTATTTCCATCATTTTTGTAATAACAGGGTAAAAGGAAAAACTTCACAAATTAAAAACTGCTTGAGAAAAATGCACAGCAACTAAATACATATGTCAGTAGTTCATCCCCTCACTCTTTCTGCCACAACCAAAATCTAATCTTAGTAAGACTTATTAGCTATAATCCACATATTATTAAACAAAACATCTTTCAATCTAGCTTTCCAAATGTTCCATATAACCCCAAATAAAATTGTATCCATTCCTCTATATAAATGCCCTATTCATTTCCATAATACTAATAAATTGCCATATTCATATTTACTTTTTCAATTTTTTTTACCTAATAAAATAACTTTTCTTAAAAATATTGGTCCATAATTTTTAACCCTCTTACAGACCCCCCAAAAAAATAACATTTGTGATACAATCTTATATAACATATTACCTTTTACAGGTAATTTATCTATACTCAACCTCCATAAAAAAAATGTACCTCTAGTTCATTTTCATATCCTTTCTTCCTTGCATTAACTGTCTCAGTCATTTTACTATCTAACCCTTCCCAATGATTAACCACATATTATTTTTTTCAAAATATTATACCACAGGTTCTGGTACACATTTATATTTTTACTTCCAAGTCAAATAACCTTATTTTATCTTGAAATTCTCCTATTTCTTCACATACAAATCTTTTTGTTTTAACTTTCACTTTACAATCCTTACATTCACCATCCTTACTCTGCAATAATCTTGATGCAATCCTCAAACTCTCCCTTTCCTTATCATTTGAAACAATGTACAAACTTAAAGAAAGAACATAAACAACAGGATTAATTAACCCTTAACCACCTTTGCTACTTTGCAAACACAATATCCCTCTAGTAACAGGATTTATCTTGAGTCCCCCAAAACAAAAGACTGTAGATTACAACAGATATTCTTCAATCTTTCCTGGAAGAATATGCACTCTTATCAAAATAATTCATTTTACCCAAAATGACTGAATTAATCAAGTATATTTTCTTTTTATATGACATTTTAAGTACTTTCCAAAAACTCTGTATCCCTATGATTTTATTTATAACTTCTTTCCATTGCTCCTTAATTACCTCTTTTTTCCATATCTTATTCTGGGAAAACTCACTTTGTTCATTAAAAATGACATTTACGACCTGCTCTTCCCCCAAAATCCTTACTTTTTTCTCTACCCATTTGTAACTCAACATTTGTCAGAAACATTTGTGCATCACCTACCATTCTCCCCATCCACCCATTACTCCTAGCTATAGTAATATCACCTGCATAAGACAAAAACATTTGGAACACGCACACTAACATATCAACCAACCTATTTTTGCATCTTATAACCAATTGCATTCATAACCAGAACAAATAAAATTCTACTCAAAGGATAACCTTACCTCACACCTCTTCTCACAAAAACTTCAGTACCTAACTAACTATTAACCAAAATTCTAATTTTAGCATTACAACATACAGATTTAATAACAATCAGCAATTTTCCACCCAGTTCATATTCTTCCATAATATTCTATAGGCTATCATGTTTCACAAAATAAAACTCCTTTTTAACAATTCCTGCAAGGGACCATCTGTCACCTATATCACTTAGGATATCTTCAACAATCTACCTTAACCAGTACTAACACATCTTGACAATTCCTGCTTTTAACACTAAAATTGTTTCTACCAAAATCTCATACAAAATCTCAATAAACCTTATTTGCAATATTTTCATAAAGACTTTTATAATCTACATTATTCTATGTGATAGGCCTCTAATTGTTAATATAATTTTTCTTTTCCTTTTTCTAGAAAATAAATGTAATAATCCCTCTACAAACTTCACCCTTATCTACCATTCATTAAATACCTTTAACAAACATTTTTTTCTGCCAGTCTTTTAAATTTCTATATTTCTTATGAACCATTCCATATTTACCTGACATTGATGCCACATTTATTTCATTAATGTTTTTTGCTAAACTATCTAATACTTTTACTTCTAACACCTCATCTGATTTTTGAAAATGTATTTCTTTTATCAAACAACTATCTGAAATGCTGTTCTATAACCATCATAATTTCTTTCTGTCTAAACATAATTTCACCATATTCATCAATAATACTTGCTTCACTTTTTATGCATTTAGCAAAAAAAATGGTGATAGCTCCTCTTTCTTACTCCTTAAAAGTATCTCTATTTATATAACAAATTATCTATTTTCTTCTTTTTTCATAAAAAAATTCCTCTTGTATTAAAAAATAGTCAAAATTTCCCTCTAATTTTTAAGTAATTCCTTAGGCATATTTACAAAAGAAATAAAATCACTTTCTAATTCCAACCGTAAAAACTATTTTTGCATTTCTTTTTTAAAAATTACCAATTGTGCTGACCACAACAGACAAAATAGTTATGATAAAGCCACAAGTGATATATTTCTTTTTCTAATATTTTTGTCTGTGAAATTAGAATTCAATATTTTAATGCCATTTCTTTCATCAAATAACTTCTAATTTTTATAGCTTGATGATATAAAAAAAAAAAAAAACAGCAGCAAGTAGCATAACAAGGGTGGAGCAAAGGGGGCAATTGCCCCATGCACAAGGTATTAGGGGACAAGACTGGAAAGAGCAGTTCCTGCACACTTTCTTCAGAGCTTACTGTATGTAAAATGAGTTCTTATTTTGCTTTTCTAGTGGATGTATTTATCTTACTAAGCCAATTGCTGTAGTGTAGTGATTGACTTAATACATTAAAGTGCTTTTTTCCCCTCTTCAGTGGAAGAGCCAGGGGTGTGGATCTGACTGTAATAATACATTGTAGCAATTGGCTTAATACAGTACAGTGTCTATTTTTTTTCTCTTCAGTGGGAGACCTGGGTGGGGCATGATCAAACTGTAATAAGCTGATCAATACTATTAGAAGTGTAGCTGATTGAACCAGCACCCTGGGCCAAGACTGTGAACCAGTGCCCTACCACCTCAGGTCTTCAAGTGAAGAGGAAAAAAAAGTAAGTGATTGGGTTATTACAGTTAGATCTGCAGAAGGCAAAACAGGGACTCAGCCATCTATGCTTTAACAAAAGGCAGAAATAGATAAAAACAGCAAAGCTTTCAAGCTAAACAACTCTTTGCCAATGCTAAAACACAGATGGTTGAGTCACTGTTTTGTTTTCTGGGGATTTGTATTTTAACATGTGGGACTTATCTGGACACTTTGGAGAGTTTTGTTTTATCCTACTACAGTTAGATTTGCAACAGCTGCCAGCTCTTTTAACCCCCTCGCTCCTGTGACAGCCATTTAGATCTTATTTCAGTACCCTGCCCCAACTCTCCTTCAACATATTTTATTAAAAAATGTCTCTTTTTCCCTCCTGTACAGCTCTTTTGAGTGTGCACCTTTAACTCCCAGTGGGCGTGGCTTAAGCCTTTAGAAAATGAAGTTATCACCTTACATTTCTAACAAATACTCATTGACATAGGTCAAATATCAACACAATTGTGTTTGCCATCGTGTATGTTCCAAATTAAATATTCTGATACCTTGTATACAACATGGCTTTGGAATTATTAATGCAAATATGAACAAGCAATATTTGACACCTAGAGGTTCAGTAGAAGGTAACTGCAGATGCACCTGGAGACGTCACTCGGATGTAATGAGTTGCAAACTGCTTGCTTCAAATGTAGCAAACAGTTGCTACAGTTTATACCCTGCCTGCATGAAGCACTACAGTGATAATTTTTAGTTTTTTAAAAAAAAAAACTTCTTTTTAAACTGTAGCAAACAGTTGCTGCAGTTTATACCCTGCCTGCATGTAGCACTACAGCACTCAGGTTTTGCTTAAAGCAATAACACTTAAACTGTAGCAAACTAAAGCTGGTATTGCATTAGAGAGAGATTGGGATCGGATGATCACACAACCCCAGCACTTTGCTCCTGGGGTAGTTGCCGCTCTTGTTCTCCCCCAGCTATGCTTTTTCTTCTTTTCATTGGAAGAGCCAATAGCTACATTATTACAATAAAGTGTCTTTTTTTGCTCTTCATACATTAAGAACTGAGGGGCTTCAGTGCTACATCAGGCACAGGCACTGAGCACTAGATGGACAGTTACAGCTCTGTTAGCAACTACAACACCTTCAACCTTATTCAAAAATAATCAGACGAGAAAATAATCAGTTCTGGTTTTCTTATCACCTCTTCAAATAGTCCACAATCCATTATCCCCATATTGTCAAGCTACCATATTTAACCTCCTTTAGTTTTTAACATCTCTTCCTATTTTTCCATTATTTCTTAACCTATAATTAAAATACCTCACTATTATAATATTCATAGTAACTACTACAAACTGCTTTAGTATCTCAAAAAATTCTCCTCTTTCTTTTATATTAGTTGGAGCATAAATTGATATCAGTCTATATACATTCCCACCCTGTATAATATTAAATATTGTTGTTCTACCTGTCAAATAACACCATCCAAATCTTCTACATCTTTTCTGAACAGAAAGACAACACCAGAACATCTCCCCTACCTAAATTCCAAATTACCCTACTACCCCAAAACATTTCAACCCGTATCAAATCTTTACCTGAAATAAATAGTTTATCCTGTACACAATCTCAGCTTCACATTATTTACAACACTGTAATATACCTAACCTTCTAATTCTATTTATCCAACTATTAACATAACTGACAAAAATAAAGAAGTTATATACTTACCATAATGTTCCATGTGAGTTGTTCTTCTCGCCTTCATTCTTACTGATAGGATCGGAGCCGATCCCTCGGCTCTGAGTCGGCCAAATTGCAAAGCTCGAGGTCTCCAAACAGCTCGAGGCCAAAACCCTATCCCATGATACTCCTCTACTTCCCTCAGATCTTGTTTGCTGCCAACTAGTAACATACTCACAGAGTAAAAACACCATACTTATATTTCCAGTAAAAACTCCTCAGAAAAGACCAAAACAGGCTGAAAGAGTCAACTCTCGAACTTCCAGACACTGGCTGGGGATAGGAGGGTGGGTTGTAAGAATGAAGGCGAGAACAACAACTTACATTGAATGTTATGGTAAGTACATAACTTCTTTATGTGAAGTTGTTCAATCTCACCTTCATTCTTACTGATAGGTACAGCATCCCCAGCACCACAATCTCGGGTGGCTCATGGGAGTTCATGTCTAAGGACAGCAGAACCAAAGGAAGCCCTGTCCCTAGAGGTCTTGTCTACTTTGTAATCAGTAATGAAGGTATGTGGCTTTGACCATGTGGCTGCCGTACAAATAGAGTCTATTGGTAGCTTGGCCGAAAAGGCTGTAGAAGTAGAGACAGCTCTAGTTGAGTGAGCTTTAACTTTGTTTTCTAAGGGAATATGAAAAAAAATGTGCAGAACTATAAATAAAAGATATACAATCCGAAAGCCACTTAGATAAGGTAGGTTTGGAAACTGCGGCACCCTTCTTGGAATCTGAAAATGACACAAACAGCTGGTCAGATTGTCTATGATCTTTTGTCCTGTCTAAATAGAAACAAAGTTCTCTGTGAACATCAAGCTTGTGAAGCATATACTTCAATTGATTAGTATGATTAGGAAAGAAAACTGACAATTCAGTGGTTTGATTAAGGTTGGATTCTGAGCAAACATTTGGAAGAAAAGAAGGGTTTGTTCTGAGGGAAACTCTATCTTTGTGGAATATCAAATATGGATGCCTTACCGATAGGACATGTAATTCTGAAAGTCTGCGTGCAGAGGTGATAGCTACTAGGAAAATAGTTTTCCATGAAAGGAATTTCAATTCACAGGAAGATGCCGGTTCAAATGGAGGAAGAATAATCTTTGACAGAGCAAGATTTAGATTCCATGGAGAACTGGGGGATCTAACAGGAGGCCTCAAATGTATTGAACCTTTTAGAAAGGCCTTCGCCATTGTATGAGACATGACACTGTCCCCTAGTTCACTAATATGGCAATTTGATATAGCAGCCAGTTGAACTCGAATAGTTGCTGCTTTGGCCCCTTCATTAAATAGTTTGGTCAAGAATTCCAATATTACGATATGGAAGCCAGGAACGGATCAATGTTGTTTTTCTGAGCCCAGATTGAAAATCTCCTCCATTTGCTAAGGTAATGTTTTCTAGTTGAGGATTTATGGGAAAGACAATAGTATATATTGAGCTTCTGCTGACAAATTTTGGAACCTGGCTATATTGGAATTGGAGCAGCCATGCTGTTGGTTTGATGGACTGTAGAGAAGGGTGAAGAGCTCCTGAAGAGCGAGTCAGAAGGTCCGGCACTGGGTCCAGGATCCAGGGCTCTTCCAAAAGATGAGGCTTCAGGAAGGGACACCAAATCTGACGAGGCCAAAAGGGGGCTATTAAGATAACTGTTCTTCCCAGGGCACTGGCTTTCTGCAGAACTTTGGGAATTAGCGGGAAGGGAGGGAAAGCATAAAGAAGACCTGGGGCCAATCGTGTATGAGCGCATCCCTCGGGGACTCCCCCACTGGAGAGATTAGGGCAAAGTAGTTGCTGCATTTGGTGTTTGTGGGAGTTACAAAGAGATCACAGCAAGGCTGGCCCCATCTGTGGAAGATCATTTGCGCAACTTCATTCTTGAGGGACCACTCGTGTGGCAACAGAATTGCTCTGCTTAGTTTGTCTGCTATCATGTTGGATTTCCCTGGGATGTGCATTGCTGTCAGAAAGTGGTGGGTGGACTCTGCCCAATGCCATACTCTCAGGGCCTCTCGACATAGGGGATAAGATCTGGCCCCTCCTTATTTGTTTATATACCAGACTACTGACATGTTGTCTGACTGAATTGCAATGGTCCCCAGAGGGAGAGAGTCTTGAAAGGACTGCAACGCTAAGAGTACCGCTCTCATCTCTAGGATGTTGATATGCAAGTGAGTCTCATGTTCTTACCATATACCTTGGGCTGTTTGTGCCTGATAATGCACCCCCCACACCCGATCAGAGAGACGTCCATGGTCACAGTTACAACTGGAGTCGGGAGAACAAAGGGACGTCCCATGATTACAGATTCAGATGTCAGCCACCACCAAAGGTCTTTTTTGCATGAATCGGTTATCTGAACCGGGTGATCCATAGGTAACTCTTGAAAGGTCCACTGTGTGAATAGTAGCCATTGAAGAATGCGCATGTGTGACCTTGCTAGAGGTATTGCAATATTAGCTGCTGCCATGGTGCCCAACAGTCTGAGAATCGCCAATGCTGGTGCTCTGTGCTTTGAGAGAATGTCCAGAATCTGTTGTCGAAGGATAAGTATTCTTTCCAAATGAAGTTTTAGGGACATGTTGAAGGTGTCTAAGTCCGCTCCTATAAAGAAAGCATGCTGCAGCAGCAATTAGACTTTTCTGAATTTATTGTTATCCCTAGTTGAGAGCAGAGGTCTAAGAAATGTCCCTTGCCTGAATGAGATGATGCCTGGTGTGTACGATAAGGAGCCAGTCATCCAAATACGGAAACACCCGGATTCCTTGATGCCTCAAATGTGCCATAACCACTGCCATACATTTGGTAAACACTCAGGGGGCTGTAGTGAGACCAAAGGGCAGGGATCGAAACTGGTAATGACTGGCCCCCAGCTGAAAGTGCAGATTATCCCTGGATGGCTGGAGATCTATTGAGCACATCCAATTGTCTTTCCCTAAGAATGGGAGTATTGACTGAAGCGTGACCATATGGAACTTTGTCTTTTCTACAGATTTGGTGAGTCTGCTGAGATCTAATATCAGTCTCCAGTCCCCTGTTTTCTTTGGCACTAAAAATAATCTTGAGTAAGTTCCGGATCCTTTCTGGTCTGCCAGGACTGATTGGATGACTCTTTTTTTCTAGCAACTTTTGAATCTCTACTGTTGCTACATCCCGAAGACTGGGTGGAATGTTTGGGATCTTTCTTAATGGTTTTGGGCATGAGTGAAAGGGGATAATATAACCTCTGGATATTATACTTTGTACCCAGCTGTCTTTTGTGATTTTGAGCCAGGCGACTAGATACAAAAAAAAAACAAAAAAAAAACGGTGTAAGTAACTTCTCTGTGTGGAAGATTTTCAGTCCATATATCTCTAGTTAATCACTGTATATTCAGATCAGACAATGTTAGTAGAAGTAGCGAACTTAAACTCGTCTTAAGTAAAAAAAAAAATAATAATAAAAATATATATAATTGTACAGCATTACTAAGTATTCGAAAGTAATCCAAGCAAGGCAGGCAAGCAGTCTGTTTCCAGTCGAAAATCCTTTATTAAGTACACAGACAAGCGATCCAAGTAAAACAAAAATAGAGTAATAATTTCCTCACAAGCTTTCTAAATATATATATATATATATATTTTTTTTTTTGTTTGTAAACCTTTTATTTAAACAATCAAGGCTATTTGTAAAGAAAATAAAGCCTAACTTCAGCTATAAATGAAAGTAACTAAGCCAAACTGGCTAGAAAGCTAAACTAAGGAAACTAGAGCCTGAACTTGGTTATGAAGGGATAGGGAAAAACGATGCCTGAGCAGGCACAAAAAACGGCCTAATGCCAATAAGAGAAATCACAAAAAACTCCCCACAAAAACAGAGAGAAATAAAGAAAATACAAGCCTAACTTCGGCTAAGGGAAAGGTCTTCTCAATCGATGTGAAAGCAAGTCAATAAAGAAAATATTTGTACTTAACTGACAAGAAAAATGGCCTGAGCTGAAGGAACATGCTTGATCTGTTCCAGTGGTAAACTAGATCTGGGGGAAGTAGAGGAGCATCATGGAATAGGGTTTCGGCCTCAAGCTGTTTGGAGGCCTCGAGCTGTGCAATTTGGCCGACTCAGAGCCGAGGGATCGGCTCCGAACCCATCAGTAAGAAAGAAGGCGGGATTGAACAACTTCACATCTGACATTATTCCTTTCCTTTTTTAATCTTGGGGAAAATATTTTTAAATTTTCTCTTCACCCTAACTCTGTCTCCTTTTTCTTTCCTTGATTACATTTTCCTCTTCCAAATCGGACCAATCACTTCCACCATCATTCCCTATATTTTTCACTTCATCAGCTACTTCCCCTTGAAAATCATCATTAACAATTACATTCCTTCTAAATTCAGAGCTTTCCATACTTGGCTTAGACACCTGTGATTACACTTGTCACCACTTGGCTTCTAGATACTAGCAAAAACTTTATCTATCCCCATAGTGCCTTTTTTAGGCCGTGTCAAGTTGTTAAACCTTCCAACATAACAAAAATCACTTATAACTACATAAAGGTACTGCTGCTCAGTGCTAGGATTTAAATAAAAAACTGCACTCCCTGGAAGCACTCTTCAACCTGGAGAATGCAGACATATGCTCAGTCATGGAAACATGGTTCAGAACCATGAAAGCACCCTGGCTATCAAAGACTACACTGCCTTTCATACTTTTGATCCCCTCAGTTCAGGATGAAACAAAGGGAGGAGGTGTCACAGTGTTCATAAGGGAGAAGTACACTGCTAGACTGGTGCAACAACATGACTTGTTTAAGCTGATCCATGCTCAACTAACCATAGGTGTGATCCCCCATCATATGCTTGCTAGCCACAGATCCCCTATCACGAGTCTGGAAAACCACATGTCCTACCTAAACCTACTGGAATCTGTTAACATTCAACATAACACCATACTTATGGGTGACTTCAACTACCCCTGCATAAACTGGGAGAATTATATGACCTATAATTCACTTGCTCAGAGATTTTTGGACTTCGTCAATGCAAACACTCTGGAGCAACTAATTAGCTCCCCAACCAGAGGTACAAATATTCTAGACCGAGTACTCATGAACATAAGTAGATGCTGCTTCCTCCCATTCATTAACTCTGCATAAGATGTGACCACAAAATGATCTCCTTTAGTATTATAACTAACCTAGAATGCCCACCAAACTCCAAAAGTGTTCAGAACTTTGCTAAGGCCAATTACCTCAGACTAAGTGATAGCTTATTAAACTTCCAAGCTCCCTCCGAACCCGGAAGTCAATGAGGCCTACTCTGAGCTGCACACAAATGCACTGTACAACCACATTCGTAGCTGCATAGAGCAGGCAGTACCTATCTGAGTCAAACCTATGATTACTGGCAAAAAATAAACCACCCTGATGGACCCCTAGCATAAATAGGCTATTCAACAAAATGAAAAAAAAATCCTCTCCAAAACCAGGAAGGAACAGATAAAACAGTGCAGAAAGACACTCACTAGTCTAAACAAACAAATTAGAGAGCTGGTCAAATTTGCTAAAGCAAACTATAAGGCAAAGATAGCCTCCTAGGTGAAAGATAACCATAAGGCTCTTTTTAATTATGTTTGTAACCTCAGGTGAAATGCTCAGCAATGTGCAGAGTTAATAGTGAATGGCAACACTTACACCCAGCCTGAAACTATAGCAAACCTGGTTGCTAACAAGTTCAGTTCAAACCCCCCCCCCAGTCACCTTCTATCACACCCAGAGAAATACCCGCAACCATCCCCCTATCAGTCATTACAAGGGAACATGTCCTTACTGTGCTCATTAAAGTCTAAAACAGCCTCCATTGGTCCCAACAACATTCCAGGATGCTTCTTAAATACCTTAAAACAGAATCTATCAGGGCCACTAGAAACCCTCTTTAACCACAGCCTCTGGACGAGCTTTGTCCCATAGGAATGGAGGACTGCAACACTCGTCTCTCTGTACAAGGGGGGCCCATCAACTGACCCAGGGAACTAAAGACTCATAAGCTCTACAAACATTGTACCAGACCCAATTTGGCTTTGTCAAAGGGAGGTCTTGCCTGGTCAATCTGGTGGACTTTGAGAAAGTTACCAGGGCCATGTATGAGGGTAAAATGGTACACACCACTTATCTAGACCTGGCCAAAACTTCTGACACAATTCCCCCACTTAGGGATCATAAATAAACTTAGTGAGTTAGGCATAAATCCCTACATCATCAGATGCATAGCCAACTATCTCACTGACAGGACATGTGTTGTCTGGATAGGTGAATCCACTTCTGATAAGAAATCTATTGTTAGTGTGGTCCCACAGGGCTCATTGTTGAGACCCCTTCTGTTTGGTATATATTTCTGAATTTGTGAAGGCCAATGTTGGAGGGTCCTGACTCAGTAATTTCATAAATGATTGTAAGCTGGGAGCAATCACTAAATCCCCAAACGATACTGACATCATACAAACAGGCCAAAAAAATGACAAATGGCTGGTACTAAAACCATGGTCTGAGACTAAATGCTAAAAAATGAGTAATCAAACCCTTTAGTAAATCAGATATCCCTGCAGATTATAATATTGATAGCACACCCCCAAAGGTCGACCAGTAGTGAGGAACCTAGTAACACAGACAGATAGTAACCTAAACTTTGACCACCAGGTAGCTACAGTAGTGAGGGAATTCTTCTGTGTGGCTCAACATATAAGTAAATGCATGGAATCAAGATCAAGAGAACTCATAGTGCCATTGTACTTAGCCCTCATCAGGCCCATAATCAAGTAAACTGCTCCCTTCTGCATGTACTTAACTAGGCACTTACACCAACTGGAACAGCTCTTGAGGTTTCTCACACATGTCTTATGCCGAACGACTAAAGGCTCCATCCCTCTACTCCATCTCATATCGTTTATTCAGATGGGACTTGTGTCTGACCTACAAGGCATTCTGTGATCCACCCCGATGAAAGTGTTACATATTCGCAAAAAATTATATAAGGGTTACAAGTTCCATGGACCTGAACCTTATTTTTGACTCTAACAGAACTTGCTGGAGAGACAGATTCTTATTCTAAAGGCTACCTTGTCTATGGAATAAACTTCCCATCTTTATAAAACAAAGCCCGTTCCTCACTCTCTTCAAAAAGAATTTAGAAAGATGGATGGGGAACCATAAATTCACTCACAGAGTACTGCCCATATCCCTTATGGACAGATGTAGTCGGTAAAATGACTCAGGGCTCCAACACCCAGAGACTCACTACCCTGATACTTCCCCATCCCATATCTGGGGAATTAAGATATAATATTGTCACACACCCTGGATGAGAAGCCGCGGTAGTGTTGTTGCCTCACAGCAAGAGGTTCTCCTGTTCGATTCTTGGACCGGAATTCCGCTGTGGCGACCCCTAACCGGGAAAAGCCAAAAAGACAAACATTGTCATATCCTGGATATTATTGGCTATGTTTATAAAGGCTCTTGTGCCATTAGCGTAGTAATCACCTATGAACCAATGAACCTATAAACCTTCTGCCCCTATAGCTGTTACATCTTTATTCCCCCCTTCATTCATAACAGGATCCTTATCTACCTTGTTGTGTTTTCCTTTATCACAGTCATACATAAAGTGTCCCTCCTAATTATATATCATACACTCTTTTTTACATTTATTCATATGCCCAACCTCTCCACATTGATTACACCTTCCAAGTCAAAAAAGAGGTGAAAGCGAACCAAAATACCACAAATAAACAACCAGAAGTTCGCTGGAAACTCCAAATGAGGGCTCGCAACACAAACAGTTGAAATAGTTTATTGGATAACGCTCACAAATTCATATGTTTTCGACACACTTCTTCTTCAGAATCTAAACATGAAATAAGAGAAAGCGCTAATATATACCCTGATTCTCTAATCATTTGTCCAATAAAAACTGATACTTAATTAATTATATTTAATCATTAAAGTCATAGGAACAAGCAAAACTTGCTTAAATATTAAAACCAATACATAAAAAACAAATTGCCTACTCCTATGAAGAAATACAAGAAAGATAATAAATAAAAAGTGTTTTTTAAAAATTTAAAAAATCCAAACATTTTAATAAGATGTAACTTATAAAATGAGTATATATAAAAAACACCCAATACTCGTGTTTCATTACTAGAACACAAAAAGTGTATTGTGTTATACAATACTGCCATCTTGTGGCAGATCTAAAAATCACATAAATGCATCATAATTTAGCGGATCTCAACTTAAGTACAAATTTGATGGACAAAAAATCATTCAGACCTGGAGGCTTGGTGGATTCCAAAACAATTTGCCAAAACAGTTCCCTATATTCTAATTTCGCCTCCCACATGCCTCCTCTTATATCTTTGGGAACAGATTCCAAAACAAAAAAAGAAAATACAGCCTGAGGACAAGTTGACGTGTCTAAATAATGCATTATTAGTATTCTGTGTTCTGATTCCGTATAAATGCTCATAAATACGACACTTTAGTTTCCGCTCCGTCTTCTCTACATAAAAGGAGGTACACTGATTGCATGTAGCAATATAAACTACCCCAAAACTGTTGCAATTGGAAAATTCACTACTTGTAATGCTTCTGTTTCTTGCTGCTATATGTATGTGGTTACTGTTAACAATGTAGGGACATTGTGAACAAAAAACACACTTATAAGTACCAAAACTACGAACACCACAACCTTTAGAGGAGGAAGTACCAAACTCAAATAGTTGTTTGAGATTTAGATCCCTTTGATAAATAAATTTTAAGGGGGGTTGTTGGTTTAATGCTAAATCAGTGATTTGAACAAACCTTCCCCATTCTCTCATAATAACTTCCTTAATCAGTCCAGAGTCTCCTGAGTAGTCCAAGATGTAAGCCCTGTCCCAATTATTGGGAGTGTTGTTGTTTAAAACACTAGTGGTAAATAAGGGCATGTCTTGCCCCAAAATAGGGGCAAATCTGTCTTTTCTCCCTTGGATTACAACTTCTAAAACTTCGTCCAATAACTGCTTTGGATATGCTCTATCAATAAACATATTGAGCACTTTACCACATTCAACTGAAAATTCATCCATATTGGAAGTCATTCTGTTCACCCTAATTAATTGCCCTTTAACTAAATTCCTCTTTTGAAAGAACGGATGGCCACTTTTAAAATGTAAGTAGGAGTTAGAGAAGGTGTTTTTACGGTATATTTTTGAAGAAAACCCCAAATTAACCTTGGTTAGGGAAATGTCCAAATATATTAATTCCTCTGAATTGAAATTAAAGGTAAAATTTAAAAAAATCAGTGGTCCCTTTAATATAGTTTAAAAATTCAAAAATGTTTTCTTTAGTATCAGTCCAAAAAACCTCCTCTGTCCTAGATGGCTCAAACACAGCTTAAAAAGAAGAGCTGCTCATGCCACTATTCAATTTTTTGGGTAGAAAACATGCTCTGGCTAGAGGCACCTCTGACCAGAGGTCCTCAGTTTGTAAACTCTATGAGGATCTTACTCTGAGTTTGTGATCCCTTATTCACAGCATTAATAGAGTACTGACATGATTCCCAAGTACCTAGCTAGATCAGACACATAGGAAGTTAAGATGGTTACATGGAACCATTTGACCTTATGTTGAAGTCCCTCAAACCTCCAAGGAGCATGAGCAGCATAGCCTGGGGTTGGAGAGCAGGAACTTGTACCACAGTGGTGATCCCTGTATTTAAATAGTTGCAGTTATGGTAATTTAAGCAGCTGTAATAAATTCATCATAGGGATCACCACTTCAGTATAATTCCTTATCCACGGGAATACTGACAAAGCACTACTGTGGATACCATCTGAGGAAGAGGTTATATAATAATATGGGAGCTAGCAGAGGCAAAAACCTGCCCTGCTGTTTGACTGGATACCCAGCTTGTAGTGTTTAGAGAAAGTATACACAGATATCCAAACTGTTACATCACAACTGCTTTTAGCAGAAATATTCTTGACGAAGACTGCTGTGGTCATCACTGCTGTAGTGGAGCTGTCTATTACCCCAGGTCTTTTTTGTTGAAAACCTAACAGAAAGCAATATAGGTTCATAGGAGATTACAAGGCTAACAGCTCAAGAGCCCTTACAAGCCTAACCATTATTACCTGGATTTTACCCAATTTCCAATCCCTAAGGGCTAAGAGGATGGCTTAGGTTTGTGTCTATGCCTTTGGGTATTTTAAAGACTGCCCTTCCATAAGAGACATGGACACCACTCCAGGAATGAATTTATGATTCCCCATCCATTGATATAGGCTCATGGGAGATAATTAGGCTAATGATTCAAGAGCCCTTACAAGTCAAGTCATTATTACCCAGATTTTACCTGATTTTCAGTACCTAAGGACTAGAGGATAACACTAGGCAATCAGTCTGAAGAATACCGCAGGCATAGCCAATAACCCAAGGTGAGAACTGAACCCTATACATGTGTATATGAGTTGAAGACCTTAACCATTATGCCTGCTTAGCCAACTATTTTGAAAGGGTTTGATTGGTGTCTGGCTTGCTAGTCTTGCTCAACATCAAGGAGATAAAGTGCCTCCCTATTTGCCTTATTTCTTTGGCTCTGGTAATGTAATATCTGAACTGTCTGTTAACATCTAGCAAGTGCAAAATCATTTCCTGCTTATTCTTTGGGCATGGGAAAAGGTGACTGACTGAGTTGTTTGGTTGAGGGACAGCTCAGAACCCATTTTTTGCATAAAACAGGAGTTAGTTATAAGGTTTACTCTAATCATAACAAAGGCCATGTACAGCTCTTTACACATAATGGGTTGCAATTCTGATATTCCTGCTCCTAGATATTACTGACACTTGGAATACTGTTTTCCAGGGCAGCAATTTCAAAGCTGCTGGTACTTTGGCTTAAAAGATGACAAATACAATCTATTAGTAACAAAGTTCAAGTCCCATGGAGTTGGCACTGGCCTCCATGGGGCTCGTAGCGTAAAACCCCTTTTAAAACAGTTTGACCAAGGAGTGGGAGGACAAGAGATATGCTGTAATGGTTGAATGATGTACTTTTGCAGAAAGGTCAGGCAGATCTCTTGCCAGAAGTTCTGCTAAGTACTATAGAACTTGCAGATGTTGCTTGAAGGCATCCTCAATTTATTGGATTACATAGGGGGGTCACAGTGTCTTGGGTTTATCAGGCAAGCAATAATGTCTGACAAAGTGGTATTATTGGGGAAATAATGGACCGAACAGGAGTCCACTCCTGGAGGGTCTATCATTTCCCCTATAATGCCCATGCTGGACGGCATTATACCACATGGAAAATAGGCTGTTAAATTGATTTGTATTGTTTTATTAGTATATGTATACTTTTTAAATTTTGATGTAAAATAGTTTTTCTGCCTATTGATTCATAGTGGCTGTAGGATATTATTCATTTATTTATTTATTTATTACAGCTTGATGACCAGGATAGTCCACTGGGCCTGGAAGATATAATAATCATCCAAAGTATACATATATAATTGTGTGTTTGTATGTGTGTACACATTAAATACTTTTGTAAACAAACACATACCAATAAATGCAGTAGTAGTCTGTTACACATATGCAGAAAACCAGCTACACATGCATACACATGGATGCAGAGGTACATATTCTCTCTCTCTCTCACACACACAAATGTGTCCAGCAAATGCAACTTTCTTGATGTCTATTCCTCAGTTGTTTTATTGTCATCAAATGAATGAAAAAATGGATACACTGAAAAGCAATGCATCTTTTACCCTCCATCCCACATACCTTTAAACTGCCCCCAATTTTGCCTTATATTTTCGTCACGTCTCTTAAAAATTTCTACATTTCTATTATATCTTTGAGGACTACAATAAGTCAACAAACTCTTCCATCATAGCTTTATACTCCTTATTGCTCAGAAAAAAATGATGCAAAATCTCTTCCTGTATTAACTTTATTTAAGGGAATTAGGGTAATTTTTAAAAATTTCCCTGATATTTGGATCTGTATTTCCCCATTATTACTGGCTTTGCCTAATTTTTTAAGCACCTTTATTAAATTTCATATACAACATAGTCATGCATACATTAATAGAAAAGAAAACAAACCATATTAACATTTCTTTTAATTTACATACATTACATATGTTTTCTTTCTTTATAACAACTAACATTTAGTCCGGCATTACATAAATTGCTCAGTTCCTGACAGCTTTGCCTAAAATTCTTGAGCAAAGAAGTTAAGAAGTACATGCACACACTTTCTCTTTCTTAAACACACCCACGCACGTGCACGCACACACACACACACACACACACACACACACACACACACACACACACACACAGACACACACACACTTGTCTTTGTAATGTAGTTAACTGAATTAGTTTTGTTTTTTATTTTTCCATGTTCACTAAATGTGGCTTTCTAATTGCTGTGGATAGCTAAGGGGAAAGCAAAACAGCAGCTTCTTGTAGCTGCTAGTGCAATTACTTTTGTTATTTTTCAGTTTTATTTATTTCCCCAACTGGCACATGCTAAGCAACCACATTTAATGACAGAAATGAGTATGGTGGAAGTTTATTTTTTTTATATGTGCCTCATGGCAGTTTAATACTTGATACTGGATTCTACTTGTTTATTAATACCTTGTTGGAGAACACGTGTTCTCCAGAAGGCTATTGTTTCTGAGGTTGACCCATTTTCTAATGGTCAAGAAATTCAGGTATTTTTTTTACTGACACCTCATTGGATCCCCATCTAAAGTGATCATGCATGAGGTTTAAGTTGTTAACAAGTGATGCATCTTCAAGCAAGGAAGCTGAAGAAATGATTTTCTTATCATTGGAATTGTTGCTCATTGGAGTGAGCATCTGGGAAGAATAAACAACATACCTTCTCCTTACATTTCTGAGTCCACAAGAATCAGAAAAGTAAATTCCTCCCTCTTCTTTGGAGAAGACTACCCTGAGGCAAAGATATGCACAGCTGGTAGGTTAATCCCTTGGCAGTGTGCAGCAGTCTCCTAAGTGAATTTTCTGTAGTTGAATGTCAATTGAGGGATTAGCACAGGGGTGACTGCCTGTACCTCAGGTGGCAGGCCTAGTTTGCAGACAGAAGCAATCCTTGCAGTATGGGGCCAACTACAGTTATTAATCTGGCTTAGTTCCTACCCATTAGCTATTAGAATCTTTGAAATATCAAATATTTCATGCAGTTCTGGACATTTGACCAAGATTATAGTGAGGTGGATATCTTATGCAAGCACCTGGCAGCCAGCATCTAGCTCAAACATCTCTGCATTTTCTTGGATGCCTGTGTAACAGCCAAAATCTAAATTATACTGTCTACATTTAGAGAGGTTGGGACAGGCAGAAAATCCACGGTAGTAAGATATAGGACCAGGGGTACAAAAGGCATACTTTCACTGACAATGATGTCTACAGGCACCTGCGGAGCTATCAGGATATCTAAGGCCTCAAGGTCACTGTTTGCTGTATTTTTAATGGGAATTTTCTTTAGTCACTTCATTTTACACAGCTTTCTGGACTGAAGGCTACTGGTAGAAGGTTCACCAGGAAACCAGCTAGCTTTGCTCACTCTTCGTTTTCTCTTTCAAGCTGACCCTGAGATTTATGGCCCTACTTGCTATTGTTTTCTTTTTAAAAATAGTGCAGTGTTCACAAGGGGGATACCTGATGGTCTTCTCCCAAACTAAAAAGTTCCCATCGAACATATAAATGGTGGAACCTGTCGTCTGCATGGACACTTACTATAATACTTCTGGGCATCTAATGAACTTCAGAAAACTCAGAAAGTCCAGTTCAATAAATAACAATTTTAACAGTCAAATGATGCAGCAGTGTTCACTAATTAATAATCATCAATCTAAAGTCAAATAAGTGTTCCAAGCTGGGTGCTTGTTCATGTCTGTAAGTTACCAGGATGTGATCCAGTGAACAGAAGGGACTGATAGCTGATCACTCTTTGTAGCAAGTAATGATATCAGCAGGACTGATATTTGGGACCGAAGAAGAAGTTGTCTAATAAGGGTAATTTGCAACAGCTGTTTATGTCAGATTATAAGTAGAAATCCCCTGAATGATGATTTCCCAAGTATTAGTGCAGGCTGTTTTAATTCAAACCATTGATTAAGATAGACATACTTTAATAATAAGTACAAATATTTGGTTAATATTATTAGAATCAGTTGATACTTAATAATGACCAGTGGCGGCTGGTGACTTCAAATTAAAGGAGGGCTGCAGGAGACAGCTGAATGGGTGTGGCCAATGGGAAGGGGTGTGGCCAATTAGAAAGGGGGTGGAGCTATGCTCAAAACCACAACAACTGGAACTTTAATTAAATACGCTGCCCTGGGTGCCAAACAGTCATTACAAGAGTCCAATCAAGACAAAATGAAGCGTAGAAGAAAAAATATTTCAATGTATTGGCTACATGACAACTTACTTAATATCCAGATGGAAACAGGATGTGAGGCATGAAAAAATAAATTACTTTTTAAATACATTACTGGAATGCCAGTCAAAATCAAGTATAAAAAAACAAGCAGCACTCAACTCAAACCACTACTCCTTGCACTGCAGTTCTAATTATAATTTATATTCAGCTTTATAAAATTACCAAGTAACATGCTGAAAGTAGCAATCTCTGTAATACCCCCACTTGTAAAAATGTTTCTTATCCAAAAAATACCTGCTGCCTGACACAACTATCTACTTGTTTCATGCAGAAGACAAGATCAAAGTAAAAAATGAACAGCAAACAAGAAACAAGCTCAAGATAAATTGCTTAAAGGATTCCTGCACAAGTTATGGACCACACATGATAGACTGGCATTCTGTTTAGTTTACGGGTAAGCCTGCAAAGATGATTGCAAGTCTCCAACAAAAGGTGACTGCAAGTCTTCAACAAATGTAATGAGCTTCTGAAAATTATGTAATCCTGTCCTTTTATTACAAATACTGTCATATGCATTTCAATACCCAAGGCTTATACATTATCTAGTTATGTAAATATTCTCGGCATGGCAACAACGAAAAGGCTTTAAATGCTGGTAATTCTATAACAGTATGCTTATTAAAGCTTACTTGCATCTTACAATCTCCGACAAGCTTACCTGATGGTCGTTAAATCATTGCTACTTAAACAGAGCAACAGGGCACTGTGACAGCATGCATTTCCTGAATAATAAGAAGCATAAATCAACAGTATAAAAATATGACAGAAAACCAGAACATTCTGCAAAATCAAGGACAGATGAAAAGCCACGGTCGTACTTGTGGTCTACCTTGGATGGGGGAATACTCTGCACACTTACACTGCATAACTGCTCCTTGCCTTCCTTGGACACATCCAGAGCCACTACAATGGGGAGTGGGGTACAACAAGTATGTCACAATTTGAAATGTCTCTGGCTGACAGTGATGGCTCTGACACTCATACCTCTCAACTTCAGAGCAAGAAATCTGGACAAAGCCATACATAGAACACACACACACACACGCGTGACCACCATTAATTACAATCACTTGCATCACTGTACATTCCACACATTTGACTGATCAAATGAACCTATGAACCTAAATGAATAAATAAATATATAAACTATCTGACATACAGGAATGTATCTTTATTTTATTTATTTTATTTGCATTTGTTTACCGGGATGGTCCACTGGGCATGACCACCATCAATTAGAATTACATGCATCACTGTACATTCCACAAATTTGATTGATCAAATCAGCCTATGAACCTAAATGAATAAATAAATATATAAATTAACTGATATACAGGAATGTATCTTTATTTTATTTATTTTTTTATTTTATTTGCATTTGTTTACCGGGAAGGTCCACTGGGCCAAAACATGCCCATTTTCAGTGGAGGCCCGGGAAGAAAAGCTCCATAGTGATTTATGCAAACAACAACAAATCTATCAACTACAACAAGAGCTGACAATGAAATAAGTTTTTAACAAAGTAAAATTAGTCAATACAGTTATAAATAAGACTCTCTACTGATTTGACTAGTACAAGTAATAGCAGCAAAGAATTACTAATCAGGAGACAGAAAGGATTAAGGAGGTAGGTAGGATGGAAAAGGAGTGAAGTGGAGGTGGTAGTGGGAGAAAAAAAGTCAAGTTATGGAGTGTGAGGAACTAGCACAGGAGCATAGCCACTGTGAGGACAGATGTTGTTTTAAGGATTTTTTGAAGAGAGATCTTCTCAACTCACTGCTGTCAGCATACAATGTGCAGCCTACATCAACCCCCCATCCCTTTACCTCCACTTGCCTTGCAACCTCTTATCAGAAAAATGAAGGAGAAAAAAAAAATTAGTAACAAAGAACCAAAATCAGGGACATAAGTTGTCCTTATATACTTAGACATTGCTATAATTATAAACTTAGAATTAGCATGCATCTGTGGTGGTGCAGTTGTAGCGTTGTTGCCTCACAGCAAGAGGTTTTCCCATTCGATTCTCAGCTGGAGTGCGGGGAGTGCCTTCTGTGTGGAGTCTGCATGTCCTCCCTGCGGTTGGATGGGCGCTCGAAAGACATGCATAAATTGGAGTGCCTTCGTTGAAGGTTGGACGTCGAGCTGGCACCTTGACGTTTGTGAAAATCTACTGCCAATCATTAGCGGACTGGAGTTCCACTGTGGTGACCCCTAACCGGGAAAAGCCGAAAGACCAACAACAACATAGACTTAGAATTAGCATACTTTTTCCTAAAGGCTATCAAGTATGAAGCTCAAATGAATGCCATTAGTTAGTGACAGCAATGTCACACATTTAAGAAAAACAAAAACTTTGACATCAGGCAAATTGGAGGCATTCTTTAAAAAATGAGACAGTTCAAAACATCTGTGCCCCCACATAAATACATACATACCTACATGTTTACATAAACAAACACAAACCATCACTCCCTTACAATGTTTACCTTCCAATATACAAAATAACTGGCACCTGAAGGATTAGCTGTGAAAAAAGGAGAAAAAAAACTTGCTCCCATGCTGGTTTTTCTGCATAATCCATTAATTCTTTCACTTTCATTCTCGGGCTGCCTCAGTTTGAGGTAGTTACCTGAGGCAGCCTTAACCTACAGAAGTGGCTCCTCACTGTTTCATTGAGCAGCCCAATGAGAAGCAGTTTTGTGAAATTTCTGCCTTCTGCAAAAGGAAGGATGTACTGTAATAAGGGGTGATTGCATAACCGAAGTTCTGTTATTGGTATTGCTTAAATGTAATAACATATAAAAGAAAAAAAGTAAAAAAAATGCATTTTCTAAAGTAGGGCTACACCCAGCAACCAGTACCATGAGGCACCCCTGGTTACAATACTTCCAGACTTTCGGTTATTCTCCTTCCAGCATACTTCTCAACTTCAAAGTACAAGAAACCTGGACAAAGCCTAAAATAATGAGGGTACAAAGCCCCAAAAATCAGGCCAGATTTTAAATATTGCTCTTGCAAACTTAGGAAACTGCTAGAATAACAGGATTTGTGTTAGCATGCATTTTCTATAGGATATTAAATCTGAAACTCAAATATAGTCATCATTCACTGACTTCAATCCTCAGTGATTGTCCAGAAAACCACAAATTTTATGAGAACTGGACTAAAAATAGGAGGCAAAAATCTGGACAGTTGAGAAGTATGCCTTCCAGACTTTCCATCAAGTAAGAGTCCTCACTGACTACCTTGTCAAACCCATCTTTGCTTTTTCATTTACCATCTGTGCAAGAAATGTGTTTCAGTAAACAAAAAAAAAGAGTTCTGCAAGAGTTTCCTAACCTGTTCTTTTTGAATAGTACAATGATAATTTTAAAGTTCTTTCTGTTTCAGTTCTGTACCAAGCTATTCTCATGGTGCATGCAGACTTTACGACTATATAATTATTCCCGTATTTCTCAGTTATACATTTAATTGTGTAGCTGGCCATACTCTTTGTACTCACTTGAATACTTTCTATTCTGAACATGTCTCAGAAACATAACAACCATGGTCTTTGTAGCCAAATACATTCACTTCTGGACGTCTCTTAAAAACATGGCTTAAAGAGGAGAACATATGCCTAAAAGTAAAAAACAATAACTACAACACACATTTATATACAGTTTACTTAAAGATCTAATTATTTTTACAAAAACAATGTTTATTATGACTGTAGTGGTGATTGTATTGGTCAGCATCTGAAAATGATGTATGTATTTCTTGAGCATGTAAGGGCACCATTTCAAATGGATTCATTTTTTAAAGAGAACTGGGTTGGTGTGCGACAACAGTATGAAGTTGTAAGCAAAAAATTAAAATTTCTACCGCCAACCATGTAGAGAGTAAGATTCCTAGATCCATCGAGCAATGTTGTTGTTACTCTTTGCCTTTCTGGAGGTATACTTTGCAGAACTAGAGATAATAAAAGCTTTTTTTCTCCAGGCTTCCCCACAAAATTGGTTTTTGCCCAGCCTGACTTTCCCAGCTAATAAAAACAAATAAATATATAAACTTCCACAATTCCATAGTCTGTGTAGTAAGGGATCATACACATGCACGCAATGCCTTGTAACACTCTCCCACTCTCATGCACACGATGCCTTGTAACACTCTCCCACTCTAGATTTGCACTGAGTACTTTTACACGTTAAATGCTGCAATCTTATCACGGCCTCTTGTACAGGTTTCTCCATCCTTCGACATCATCACACAAGTGCAAAGCACACAGACTGATATTGTCATGCCTCTGCTTCTCCTTATTGTACTGCACAGCCTGCCTACCTGGCAGCACATTCTGATGTCGGCTGAAAGTGAGCGGTTGTGTAAATCCACTGCAGCTTCTCACTTACAGTAAAAGTAATGCCTATTATATATCATAAGCCCTGCCTCACAAGAAATCAATCCTAAAGAACCCATACATTCATCAAACACACACAGCCTCTCAGGGAAGCACTGCAAAGACACACATACACCCTTACAGCAACATCCAAATCCCACTTACCTGTAGTAGAACTTGTCCTTCTCCACCATAAATCCAATCCCTCCAAGTGAAACCACCATAAATAAATCCAAACCCCGATCCCTGCAAATCCAGACCCGCGAGATCTTGACCCTACGCGCAAAAGACCCGCAAGATCTTCCCCAGACGAGACTGCAGCAAATTCCAGACTGCTGACATTACAGTCCGACGCCGACGCGTTTTCCCAGTGAGTTCCAGGACAGTCTATGCAGTTTAAAACTGCGTAGACTTCTGGGAGCTCCGTTCCTCATGTTTACCAATCAGGACTGCTGCTGAGACAATCTATGCATGTTCCAGACTCTCAGCAGCAGTATTTTAAAAATTTTTTTCTTTTCTTTTTATTTCTTTTTATTTTTATTTCTTTTATTTTACAGTTGAGGGGGCTGCAGTCCAGCAGTCCAATAGCACGGGCCACCCCTGATAATGACTAATTTTGTTACAGATTGCAAAATAAATGACTTTGTGAATGCTTTAGTCAAACTAAAGCTAATGTGGGAAAATGGTAATTATGGAGAGAAGTTATAACTTATTTGTTACATCACTTGAAGGTATGGAACAGCACATATTCACCCTAGCTAATTATGCCAATGAGATGAGTATTTTGGCAGCTGTTTAGATCATAACATCCTCCTCCTCCATATGTCAAAAAGGAGTGTTCTGAAGAACATAGATTATAACAAATGTCTGGGGAGATGAACATGGGGGGGGGGGGGGGTAGCCTGAAGTATATTCATATATGGCAATATATGGTTTCTAAAGTTCATTACATTGGGTTTGATGGTGTTCACCTTAGTCATTTTGGGAACAAGCTCATCAGGAAAATAATGTGCTATGCTGGTGAAATCTTAATTTGTTCCAAATTTCAGTTTAATAAATCTTACTTAAAACATGTATTTATATCTTCATTTTCCTAATAAAACACCTATAGCCTGATTGATACATTATTTGATCTCCATACTCACTTACTGGAAGACTTTGTGGTTACAATTACTGAAACTTCTTTTTCTGTTTTCAAGTTTCCATTTAGGTCAGTGGATTTAGAGCACATATTAACAGCTGAAAGTTAGTGGATATCAGCTTTTGTTACCAATGCATTATCCTTTGGATGTAATTACCTTTAAAACCTTCTTGTAGAATAAAGATTAGTCAGTGTATGTAGTTTTTGTCATAACCTCAGTCATAATCATGCATAGTTCTTTGAATTTTTACAGAGTTTGCCTGTGCTTATGCTTCAAAGGTAATTTGTCTGAGTGACTTGTTTTTTTCTACCATTTGTTTGGGATACTCACTCTTCTCCAAATCCCTCTGCATCTAAATGTTTGCTGCTAGGGACTCATCATACTGTCCAAGTTACTGACTTCCCCATCCAGTTTTATACTGTTCTTATTGCAATATTTCTCCCTGGTCATCAATTTTAGATAGTTTTTGAGTACTTTAGACTATGTTAGTATTGTGTCCATTTTTTATATCTGTATGGGAGAAGAATCATTGTATTGGTTACAGGAGCTTCCATAAAGAACAATATTCTACTATTACTGAACAGCTCAAGAAACAGAACATGATAGTACAGTTTTAACAGGTGAGAGATCAACCACTTCTAGAATTCTTTATGTAATAAACTTTATGATTTGATTAATAAATGTATTCTTTCCACAGAATGCTAACCACTTACATTACAAGCACACCACTTTGGTGGAATAGGAAATTAACTAAATGCTTCCAGTGTGAAAAATACATAATAAGATCTTGTATGACAAGATCTAACATCAGAGATCTTCCTTAGAAGGTCTACGGGTGGAAATATCCTTCCTTTCTCCTTGGTTTGGCATTCTTTTTTTGTTCAAGCTGAGACAATCAGGGGTACAAGTACACTTCTGTGGCATATGTCATGACATGATAGGCCATGCTAAGGGAGCACACTTAGCTTATGTACCCACAAATTTGTTTTTTGCCAGATTCACAGTTCATATCTTGATGTTGATGCATGTTGTTTAAAAGTTCTCATGTTCAGTGCCTAAAGCAACTGAATATCATAATTTTGTGTGTATTGCACGTAATGAGCTAAGTAGAGAAAATCATGACATGAAGTATTGCTGCTAGTGTCAGCATTTCATTTCAGCCACATGAAGACAGAGGATGAAGTAGTTCATAGCTTGTTACTTAAAGAATGGTAACAGTTAAGCGTGATCAGTAAAGGGAACTGGTGGAAGAAGGGTCTTTCATGTACCTCCAAGCTTGTGCTAGGGAGCTATCAGAAGGTGAAGAAAGTGAAAGGCAACTTTATGACACCCTCCTGAAGATAAGCAAGTCCACGACATGGCCTCCTGTTTTCATCAGTGAGATCCTCACCTTTGCCTAATGATGATGTACATGCTCATCTTTTATTTCTGTGAATCAGGAGGGGACTGGGAAAGGAATGCTTCCTGCAACCACCACTAATGAGGAATGTTTCTGACGATGTCAGCATCAACCAACTCCCAGTCAATACTGTACATTGGCTTGCTCCTATGGAGTGATGTTAGAGTCTCTTAGCCATATCTCAGTGGTTGCATATGGGACTGAGGACGTTTCCTATGAGGCATCTTCTTGGGTACAGCACTCAATAGTCAAGGGTGTCAGAAGTACTCAGAATTTGAGGTTCAGGCTGTAGCATTCAGATAAATGTTTGAATTTTTGTGGGACTTTTCCTTGTGTTCTGCTACCTGGATAATGCATAGGTTCATGGGTTATTACTAGGCTAATGACCATAGGGGACCTTTTTAAGTCTAGCCATGCTTCCCAATGTAAGAACAGTAATTGTGGATGTGTCAAGGGATTCCCTGGTAATATCCTTGGAGTGAATGCCCCCCATTAATGCAGATTTAACATTTTACATCCCAGGGAAAATAAACATGCTAGCAGACTCTCTCTGCACTAATCATCCAGTCCTGTTTTGAAGTTGAAGATTCAGAAGTCCTGTCTAATGAGTGTCTTAGGAGTGGGTTGTCTTAAAGTCAATTGTTTTCCATTTTAAAGAACATGCAGCAAGAAAAGGGGGAGCTAATGGTGGACGTGTTCTCCTTTCATGACAGGGAAGATTTCTGCATGCCTTTCTCAGTTTCTCGAGATTCTGTGTCCCATTACAAAAGTTAGAAGAGAAAGACTAATGATTAACATCATTGTCACTTGGTGACTGAAAATGGTGTGGTTTATTTCTTTATTTGCAATACATGGAGCTCTCTCATAATCAAAAGAAAAAAGAGAGAGTGTGTGTGAGAGAAAGAACACTGCTATAGATAGAATTATATGTAAGAATTTATCTATAAAGACAAACTTATGTGTATATATTGTTCCTGTTGAAAGTCCAAAGACCATAATTGTGACATTTAAATGAACATTGGGGGAACATATACTAATTGTGTGATTATACTATCTCAGAATCCTCCTCCTGCTCCAAGGTGCAGTGATCTTGGAGTTAGTATATATACTGTAACAGCAGTATATATAACTTGCAGTTGTATGGGGAGCACAGCCCCCATACCAAGAGGCACACCGAAGCTTCAGTGTCTGTGAAAACACCTTAAAATTGCAAGGTTCAGAATTAACTATTTATTTCTCCAGAGTCATATTTTATTTTTTGAATGGTTTGGTTTTAACTTACAGTATCTCATCTCATATTTCCAACAGGAAGCTGTATATGTATCTCTCTCTCTCTCTCTCTGTACACACACACATACAAACACACACACACTCACATGTCAAATGGTCAAAAGCACTAATGACTGAACAAACACTGATTGAAAAATAGCGATTGAAACTATATCTATGTAAAACACAGTCAAAAACTGATTGAAAAATGAATGAGTTTCCTTCTCTGATCAGTCAAAAAATCTTGCAACTAACTTTATAAATAATGAAAAAGTCAAATAAGATGCTGCTTCACAGGTAAACGCCCCTGCTCAGAAAAAATATAAAGAGAAGTATAAATAAAGAACTTATACTGAGCAGGAGTGAGAGTGAGAAAACAACAAAAATTGATAAATCCAAGATATAAAATCCACGTATTTATTGCAGACAGAAACAAATGGATAAGCGCTTTCACTGTATTAGCTTCTTCAGATCCATGAAACAAACACCTAATGCAGACTTATTATATATTGGAAGCACACAGATACAATTAAACAATTAACCTATCAAAAAGTTGATCCAATACAGGATTCTATTTAAAGGCATAGCAGATTGCAAAAAACTAAAGATACACACTACAGAAGTATAAATGCATAAAATAACTAAAACATATCATACAAAAAATATATATGTAAAAAATAATGAATAGTACATGAAGAAAATTCCATATATTAAAAACATAAAAACTCTGAGGCATAAGGGCATAACATAGGCATACTCATATTAAAAAATGAATTACATATAGTCACTTCACGTGCCGACGCTGCCTCAGCCTAGGTTTAATGGATGCCCTTTCATTTAAACCTAATCCCCTATCAGCCCTCAATAGTGTTATCCAATCGCTCTCTTTCCCTTCAGTGTAAGTCCTGATATCACCACCCCTCTGAGTTGGTGACCATAAGTTTCTGTTTAGAGTGTTAGAAGTTATCACCCCACTTTGATTTACATGCAAAAATCCTCAGGATCTGATAATCATTCCATCTAAACAAACATTTTCAACTCTTGTTAAAACAGCAGATCTTTTTCTTTTTCATCATAACGTGGGGTTCCTGAAGATGAAGACTTTGTCGCTGCTGAAACTTGCATAGCCTGTTGAACTAAGCTGAAGTTGTGGTGCTACTGAACAATCAATTCATACTTAAAAGGGTACCAGACATCTAGAGACTGGAATTAAATGCCTGAATAACAGAACATTGGATGTCCAGGTAGCAGATGTCTGTTTCCTCTGGGGTGGACAGTAGGCACTAATATGGGTATCTGCCTCACTGTCTGGCCCACAGACGTCCCAATAACTACATTTGGAAATTCACTCAGTAAAATGTGCAGAAATTCATTGAACCTCTTGAAACACCTTTGGTAAATACCAGATTGAAGTTTTACCCTGGTCATCTGGGGATAAAGAAACTCATTGGTCAGTCATTGAACACTGTTTTGATTGCCATAAATATTAATAAAGCTGCTTGTACCACAGCTACTTGATGCAGTAAAGTGACATGGAGGAAAGGAGATTTTGAGCAAAGTTCTTCCTGTAGGGTAAGGCAATATCTGCTGACTACAGCAGACAGAGAAGTAGTCTTAACTCAGAGTAACAGGCCTATATCTAGTCACTGACTTGGCACTCAACAAATTATCCATCATGTATTTATGGCCTGAAAATTCCCTATAGTTATTTTTTCCTTTATAATTTTTTTTTGTGAAATTGATAATTGTGGATGTACTTTCTTGATGAATAGAGCAGAAGGAGGAGTAAGAGTGACTAACTTCCTGTGCTCAAGAAACACTTACAGACTCCTAGCTTTCTTAAATGAAATCTTCTTAATGAAAATAGGGCAGAGCTCAGCTATCGGTATTGTGACTCAAAAGCAGCTCTATTTGATTTGGTCTCATTGACTAACGCTAATGTGACACCCTGACCCTATGTAAAAATGTGAAAAGGTGTGCGTGTGTGGGGTAATAACAACAATGACTTAAAGGGAAGCCCCTTAGAGGAACCTGATACCTTTAAGAACACTTGGTTAAGTACACAGAGCTTGTTATTAGAATCAATGCAAAATCATGAAAGAATGAAACACACACTTAGGTACAGCTGGCTGATAAAAAAGACCAGGCTAGCAGACTTCTATTTATTTTGTGAAAATACCCAACAAGAATGATTCTTATGAGGAATGCTTCAGAACGTTGGCGAGAACAACAGATTAAGATAGCAAGATTAGGGGCTATTTCTCATCATGCCCTGTGTAATAACATCTCTATGCCCAGTACCTAGACATATAAGCAGACAATCAGTCATGATATCAGCCTTCAAATGCTGTTGCTACAATAATAATACTGCTATTAAAATTTTGTTAAAACGTATATTAATGTTTTTTAAGAACTATGTTTTCAGAAAAAACATTGTTAAGATGTATGCCTCACAGCTTCTGTCTGTGGTTCATTTGTATTCTCCAGTCACTGTTTGGGGTTTGCATGTTCTTTCAAAATGCTGGTTGACTGATTACTCTAAAATGTCCACATATGTTGCATTTATCCTTGTCTATCTGAGCTAGGATGTAAATGAAAAGAGTGCATAATGATCAATTCACTTACTAAGTTGAAAAAAAAAAGTAATGAAAAAGTTAAAAAGACAGTGGCATAGCAGATAGTTAGTTGTTGCCTCACAGCAAGAGGTCCATAGGTTAAGAGCTTGAACATCTGATTTGTCCATCATAAGGCAAGCATTTCTAAAGAGGCAGTGATCAACATGTAGCTGTCTCTGAAACAATAGCAAAGATTTACCCTAAGTATTCTACCTCTAACTCATTTGTTTCTGTCCAGAGCATTATTATTTTGTTTTCAAGATGGTGGTGCGCACAGTCGCAGCAGCCCTATGCTCTCCTTCTTAGTGCTTGTTTTCTGTGTTTTTTGTGTTCATATGTATTTTCTCTAATGTTAAGTTCTGTCAGGCTGATCTTAGATACAGTTGGCATGATCTCTTGCATATCAGATTTCAGATACGTTGGGCTGTTACAAGTGAATTCTTATACTCATATGACATACATGAGGAAATAGCAGGAACACCAGGGTCTCCTTGGATTGTTGTCAGCCAGGCAAGAGATGAAGATGGAGAAGACACAGCAAAAAGCATAGCTGCAAGTCCGGCCTACATGCTAGACTAAGGAAACATCCACACAAGCCACCTCTTCCCGGCATATTTCATAGGTTCATAGGTGTGTACTAGGCTAATGGCCCTAGAGCCTTTACAAGCCTAGCCCATAGAAGCGCCCTGGCATCGTGCCACCTGATGTTAGTTCCCAGTACCTCTATCAAGTAGAGCCACTGGAGTGATCCCCAGGGTGAACTTTGTTACCCATCCACTCATCAAGATTTCTCTTGAAGAGGGTCAGCGAGGTGCTCTGCTTGACATGTATGGGAAGTCTATTCCAGAGCATGGGCAGTCTCTGGGTGATGAACCTGTCCCTCCAGCATGTTCTGTTGATTATGGTAATGAGACTGAGGTCTCTGGAGTATGTGGTGTGGAGGGATTGGGATTTATTTAGATGTAGTATTTCTAAAAGAGCTGGGTCAGACGTGACTTTGTAAGTCAAGCAGAGATCATCTCTTAGTAGGCACTATGAGACAGAGAATAGCTGGAGTCTTTTGAGTCTGTCTATGTAGGACATGTGTTTAATGCCTAGAATCCTCTTTGTGAGGTACTTCTGTGGCCTCTGTTGCAGGTGTCTAGTGAGGTACATGCCAAATGAGGCATTATACTCGATGATTGGTCTAATGAGAGAAGAGTAGAGAGAGATGATGACCTCTTTCTTCCTGGATGCAAAACCCTTGGTAATGAGATGTGTCACATAGAAGGACTTTCTTACCACAGTGGCAATGTGGTGGTCAAAGGAGAGGTTGCTGTCAACCTGCGTCCCCAGATCTCTTATAATACCTTCAGTGTTCAGTGGACTCCCATCAATGTGGTAATTAGTGGGAACTGAGTTTTTACCAAAGAGGATGACGATGTATTTTTGGCATTAAGCTTAAGGCCATGGTTTTGACATCAGTCATTGGTCTCAGTGAGGCCTTTCTGTAGGATGTCTGCATCACTTGGGTAGTTAATAAGGGCTCCCAGCTTGCAGTTGTCTGTGAAATTGGTCAGCCAGAGTCCCTTTGTGTTGGCCTGGACTTCTGAGAAGTAGATGCAGAACAGGAGAGAACCCATGACCGATCCCTGTGGGACTCCACTCGTGACTGGTCAGCAGTCTGACTTGGAGTCTGTTACTTTCACACTGTGTGTTCTATCTATGAGCCAGTTTGCAACCCACCTAGTGATATAGGGGTTGATGCCTAGTTTGGTGAGTTTATCAATAATTACTGAGTGAGGAATGGTATCAAAGGCCTTGGCCAGATCAAGGTAGGCTGTATGCACTGCCTTACCTTCATCCACAACCCTGGTAACTGACACAGAGAAGTCAACCAAGTTGAGCAGGCATGATCTCCCTTTCACAAAGCCAAATTGCGTGGGATCTAGAGTTTGGAGATTTCCTATATCTTTGTTAATTAGGTCCATGATTATGCACTCCATAGATTTACATATCAGACTTGGCAGGCTAATGGGGCAATAATTCCCAGGGTCTGTAGTCACTCCCCCTTTATGGAGAGGGATTACCGTAGCAGTGCGCCATTTGGTAGGGGCAAAGCCTGAGGTGAGGCTGTGACTGAACAGGGCACACAGATGTGGTGCTAGTTCACTTTGTAGTTCATGTATAACACAGCCAGGGATATTATCAGGTCCCATGGAAGCTGTATTCTTGGTCTTGGACAATGCAGCTTTAACCTGTGCTACAGTAATGCTGAGTGCCTGGCATTCTTCCGGTATTGTGATTGGTCCTTTACAGGGGAGAGAGGGGTAAAGTTGGCATTGAATCTGTTGGCCAGTATGTTGGCAATATCTGTTGGCTGAGTATAGGAGGTACCATTGTGCAGTATCTCAGAACAAATCTGGGCATTGCCATGGAGGTTCTTGATATAGCTATAGAAGGCTTTGTGATTATTTTTAGTGTCTGCCGCAATTCTGCCTTCATTGCTGAGGATTTGATGAGGGATCTCAACTTTTTGTTGAGGCTAATAAGGGAGTTTTTCCAGTCTTGGGACTTCACCTTTTTCTGCAACAGTTTCTTCCTTCTGTTGTAGAGTTTATTAATGACAGGGGGCCACCAGATCAGCTTCCTTTTTTGGAGGAGAGCGTCTTGGTTCTGTTGGGTATGGCTAGTTCCATGCATTTGTGTTCATGTTCCTACAGTGCATTGGTGTATGATTCGGTAGTTATGGAGCTGTTTTCCATTGGCATGTGTGCTGTGAAGTTAGCCACCTCTGTTGTTAGGAGTCCAAAGTCAGCTTTTGAGAAGTTTTTTCAAGGTGATTACCTTTGTGGGGGTATGGGTGATATGTGGATTTCCATGGTGATTAGTTTATAGTCCGATCTGACCAGGGAAGGATAAACTATTGGTGTAGAGCAATGGTTACCCATGTTAGTAATAACCAGGTCAAAAATGTTGCTTCATCTACTGGGGGTCAGAATGAGCTGGTCCAGGGCAATGGAATTGATGAATTCCAGGAAGTGTTGGGCCAGTGTATTGGTGCTTGAGTAGTTTTCCAGTTGATGGAGGGGTAGTTGAAGTCTCCTAGAAAGAGAGTGTTGGGTTGGACCTTGATAGATTCCAGGGTGCTTAGGAAGGTGGAGTGATAATCTAGGGACATGGTTGGGGACCTATAGCAGGCTATGATGTGGATTGCCATCTTACCCAATGTTAGTTTACCTGAAGTATCTCAGATGCATTATGCTGGGCTACTAGTCTGGAGATGTGCATATCCTTTATGAATATGGAGACACTGCCACCTTTGGAACTTTGGTCCCATGTTTTGGGGCCAAAAAGTGTGGAATGAGTTATAGCCTGGTAGCGCAGGGGTGCTTTCTGCTGCTTTAAACCAGGTCTCCATTACAGCACAAATGTTAATGTTCTCCATTTTGAGGAGTGCTTTGAGGAAGTGCATCTTGACATTTAGACTTCTAGCGTTGAGCAGCATGGCCCTCGGATTATATTTATTTATAGCTGTTACTGTGGTAGTTTGGTCTTTGGAACATCTGCCTAAAAAGGCGCTATAGGGGTGGCAAGAGCCTTAGCCAGTACCCGGAAACCCAGGGGTGACAGAAGTAGGCCATCTCTGGCAAAGCATTGAGGTCTGTCAATCATGTCATCCCAAACAGACAGATACTGGATCCCCTTAGAATGTCTTGCTAATACCAGATCTATTGCAAACAAAATGGATAAACTTCAGCTACAGATTTCTGAGAACAAAAAAGAGTGTGTTGCATTTTATTATTTACAGAGACATGGCTACACTCATGTATACCAGATGCAGCCATTGAGCAGGCAGGCTGCACAGCTTTTAGGTGGGACAAGAATAAAGACTCGGGTATGAGCAGAGGTGGAGGGCTTTGCATCTATGTCAATAACAGCTGGTATGCCAACACAAAGATTGTAAGCAGTAATTCTCTCCTGATCTGGAGTATATGACAATCAAATGCAGGTCCTTTTATTTACCTTGGGGGAGTTCATTGCTATTATAGTTACTGCTGTTTACGTTCCATCAGATGCTAATGCTTGCACAGCTCTAGGTCACCTGTTTGACATCATTAACTTGCAACAAAACATTCATTCTGAAGCTGTTCATATCATAGCTGGTGAATTCAATCAAATGGACTTAAAGTCAGTTCTCCCTAAATTTCGTCAGCACATTAAATGTGCAACCAGGGAGGAAAATACACTGGACAAGGCCTACTCAAATATCAAGGAATGCTATAGATAGTAATCTAGCCTTTGACCATCATGTGTCTACAGTGTTGAGGAAACCATTCTATGTTGCACAACCTATAAACAAAGATATGGCATCTAAGTCCAAGGAAGTCATTGTTCCACTGTATTCAGCATTCATCAGACCTATCATTGAGTACAATGCCTTCTTTGGTATGTACCTAACTAGGCATATCCAACAACTGGAACGTCCACAGAGGTTTCTCACAAAAAGAATACAGGGTGCAAGTAAAATGTCCTGTGCAGACTTCCTCAAGGCCCTACCCCTGTATTCTGTCTCCTACAGGGTTTTGAGGGGAGATCTATGCCTGGCATACAGGGCATTGTCAGACCCCACTCTGATGGACTTCCTGCATATCCACAAAACAAACAGCACCAGAATTACCCTTTCTAAAGACTTAAACCTTGCCTGTGATATAAATAGGACCTGCTGGAGAGATAGGAATGTATCCCAGAGACTACCATGTCTATGGAACAGGCTCCCAATCCATGTGAAGAAGAGTTCCTTCCTAACCCAATTCACATGCAACTTGGATAATTGGATGGGAAACTGGAAATTCATCCCTGGTTTGGCACCTATGTCTCTAATGGACACATGTAACCTGTAAATGGTTCATTTCCTAGGCCCATGCTTACACTTATCAAGGGTATCAGAACTTGTCAGAGATTTAGGATGCATGGCTAGGCTTAAAAAGGCCCTTGTGGTCATTAGCCTAGTAAAAACCTATGAACCTATATGGCAAAACAGCTGCCTCATCTAGGCCAGTCAGACCATTTGTCCATACTCTTGACTCCAGCATACTTTCCTGTTAGGAGAAAAAAACAAATCAGTACAAAGATTGTTAAAATATGGCCAGAAGGCGCACTCTTACAGCTATAGGATTGCTTTGAAAGAACTAACTGGGACATTTTCGAGGATCAGGATTTGTAAGCGTACACATTAATGGTACTGTGCTACATAAAAACCTGTGTTGACAATGTAGCTGTCAGCAAGCACATTCATGTGTACCCTAATCAGAAGCCCTGGATGACGAATGATGTCAGATCTCTTCTCAAGCACCACAATACAGCCTTCAGGTTTGGCAACAGAGTCCTTTACAGCGTGGCTAGAGCCAACTTAAGGAAAGCCATCAGAGAGGCTAAAGCAGCCTATAAAAGGAAGATAGAGAACCACTTCACCAACAAGGACCCACAATGATTATGGCAAGGTATTCAGCACATCACCAATCATAAAACCAGTAACCATATGGCTGTTGATGGAGATGCCGTGATGGCAGATGAACTTAGTTATTTGTTTGCCCATTTTGAAGTAGAAACAGCAGAGACAGTCACACCTAGGCCCCAGCAGGTAGGCCACAGTAATCTCATGTCATCTATTCCAGCCTCCTACAACCACACCTTCACAGTACAACAGCATGATGTAAGATGTGTGCTCAAAGAGGGTCAATCCAAGAAAGGCTGCTGGCCATTATGGAATGATGGGATGGGTGCTGAAAGATTGTGTGGACCAGCTCTGTGGGATCTTCACAAAGATCTTCAACCTGTCTCTGTCCAGGTCTACTATTCCTTTTTGTCTGAAGTCAACTACAATCATTCCACTGCCAAAGAAAGCTCTCATCAGTATTCTCAATGACTACTGTCTAGTAGCACTTACTCCAGTCATCATGAAGTGTTTTGAACAACTGGTTCTGTGACACAGTAAGGACAGTCTCCCAGTTATCTTGGATACACATCAGTATGCTTGCAGAGAAAACAGGTCTACAGAGGATGCCATCTCCACTGCCTTACACACTACACTTTGTCATCTTGAGCAGCAGGGGAGCTATGTGAGGGTGCTCTCTGTAGACTTTAGTTCAGCTTTTAATACAGTTATCCTAGATAGGCTGGACACTAACCTATCTGGCCTAGGAATTTCAGAATCTATCTGCCATTGGATTAAAGACTTTGACTAATCACTGTCAAATGGTTGGACTAGGCCCGTACCTGTCCTCCACTCTTGGGCTAAACATAGGTGTCCCACAAGGATGTGTGCTGAGCCCCTTTCTGTATACTTTTTAAACCCACAACTGTGTCGCCTCACATTCTACTAATACCATCATTAAGTTTGGGGATGACACCACAGTGGTTGGACTTATTTCAGGAGGAGATGAGGCAGTATATAGAGATGAAGATAAAAGACTGGCTGCATGGTGTACTGAGAACAATCTTGGCCTGAACTCTGCCAAAACAAAAGAACTCATAATAGACTTCCAGAGGCACAACGCAGATCACAGCCCAATATACGTTAATGCAGACTGTGTGAAAAGGTTTCCTGCCTTCAAGTTTCTCTATGTACATGTGGCCAAAGATCTCTCTTGGTCCATAAACACCACAGAGGCAGTCAAGACGGCACAGCAGAGACTCCATTTCCTAAAGATCCTCAGGAAAAAAATAACCTGCAGGAGAAACTACATGTCTTTTTACCACTGATTTATTGAAGGTGTGCTGACATACTGCATTTCCACTTGGTATGCCAACAGCTCAGTGGCAGACAGGAAGGCCCTTCAAAGGATCATTAACTCTGCCCAGAAAAATCACAGGAGCTCACTGTCCTCTTTGGAGAAACTCTTCAGCTCTCGCTGTCTCAGCAAGGCAACCAACATCTTGAAAGACCCTTCTCACCCTGGACATCATCTTTTTGAGCTGCTGCCTTCTGTCAGACAATTCAGGTCCATTCCATCTCGGACAAACCGACTTAAGAACAGTTTCTCTCCCAAGGCCATACGTGAGCTGAATAATACTAAATACTGACACGGAGTATAGATAGTAGCCAGTTGCACTATAATGTATATGTTTACATTTCTGTGCACCTTACTTTATTCCTTTCATGTGCAATATACCCAAGTGCAATAACTTAGTTGTTTACTGCATTGCATTTTATTGTATTGTTTGGCATTGTACTGTATTGTATTCTCTTATTTATTTATGTTCATTATATGTGAATGCACCTTAGGAGGATTGCTACAAATTTTGTTGTCCTTGTGCAATGACAATAAAGGAATCTTATCTTATCATCCATCCCAAACCTCTTTTTCCCATTTTGCAGATGGGGTCGGGGAGTCAGTTCAACAGTGACAATTATCTCAAGCATGTCAGTAAATATTCCTTATGAAGGAATTATTCAGTGTAGCATTGTGATGATGCGAATATCAGCTATAGCCAATAGATGGCAGCAGTATAACAGTAACAAGATAAAAGCAAAACTATATTAACATAGAAATAAAAGACTTGTACTTGCTGTTTTATTTATTTATTTTATTTGCTCACTAATAATTGAATTAGTCTACTGCAAATACTTTTTGACTATTACCCAGTGCTCAAGGACCAAGGTAGAATCCAGGAAGTAGGATGGCTTAGAGTGCTTATTCAACCAAAATGTTTTAGACAGTAGGTAATCGCACAGAGAAAACTTGCACAAATATGAGAAGAACATGCAAATTCCATCAAACAGTAAATTATGGTCAGGATTACAGTCCAGAGTTATGAGCCAGGAACACTAACACACTAAATTACATACTGCCTCACAAAACATGCACAAAAGTTTGTCAACCTCAATGTAATGACGATCTTGTCAAACTTATCCTTGCAGTGTTAGTTATATCTATACTAGCAGCACCATTTTAGCAGATGAGCTTATTTTTTTTTTCCTATTATCTGTATTACTGACTTATTTTGCCACATTCACTGGGATACTAGATGTTAATGATCAGAAATCTCTGAAAAAGTAGAAGGAACAAAGAAAGTGGTAGGTACCTACTAAGAACTGTATAGGATGCCCATTATTAATCCCATTCACACAGAGCTTTAATAGGCTGTCAGTTAGTGGCACATGTGCCCAAGTAGGACACAATTCTTGTTCATCTAAGTATATCAAATGCATTCTAGCTCTCCACTGAAGATCTGTGAAAAGGATATTATTCCTCCTACAGATGGATGTTTTTATGCAGTTGACTGGCTGCTGCTTTTGGGTGGGAGCAGGTTGAGGAAGGTAAATGGGGCAACAGCGAGGAGTAAATGTTCAATGATTATGAATCCTGAAATATATACCCTGAAATCATTATTCTCCCAGTGGCTTACATCTTGTAATGACTGGAGGAGAGTGATCAGTTTCACAGTGTTTTTTTTTTTTCAATAAAGGTTTTTATTATTCTATATAACACCATTTAACCAGATAAAACCTGACATTTGAGCTGAACAGTAGTTTGTTTGTTTGTGTCTTTTGGCTTTTCCCAGTTAGGGGTCGCCACAGCGGAACTCTGGTCCGCTAATGACTGGCAGTAGATTTTTATGTGCTGGCTTGCCGGGCCTAATGCACAACCTTCAACGAAGGAACGCCCATTCACACATGTCGCCACACAGAAGACGCTCTAACTGAGAGTCGAACGGGCAACGTCTAACTGTGAGGTGACAACGCTACCTCACAGTTAAAAACATAAAAAAACAATCATCCACTATCTACATAACTCAAAAACAACAATATATATACAATATTTACAGAAGTGCCACTAATAAGAGAGAGAGACAGAGAAAAAAAGAGACACATGCAGGTATATTTGAATATTGATAGGTTGTTCATAACTGTGAGAATATTAGACAGTGTCTAAAGAAAAATGGAAGCAGGGAAGAAAAAGAACAGAGGAAGGAGTAAGGAAAATAGGTATTTGTTATTTCATGGACCATGTTGGTAATACTACTCAAGATGATGTTAACTTCTTATAACTTATGTCTAGACTTTTAGAATGTTGTCAAAGATGATTTTCCAAATTGTCTGATAGTAAGCTCAACATTTCTTATAATAAGTTTATGAGAGGAAATGTTTTTGGTTGCCATGCTCCTGAACCCATCCCAAGATAACTTGGTGCGATCTAGCCAGTTTCTAGTTATATATAGTTTAATTAGTGAGCAAAAAGTAATTAGGACACGATATTTCAGATTTGTGAGCTTCAGATCAGAAATGTGAGGAATGTCCATTTCCCAAGATAGGGTTGACTTTTGGCAACCCATTTTTTCTAGGTGTACTTTAAGAGAGCACCATAGCTTGTAGGAGTGTTTGCAAAACCACAGAATGTGCAAAATATCAGCATGAGGGGAGGAGCAGCATGAACATGCTAGGAAGACTTTGGGATTAAACTTGTTTAATATAGATGGAGTATAATAAGTGTTATTATACAATGACCCCCCCCCCCATTAATATTCCAAAACGTGCATGCTGATTGGTCAGCATGCATGTTGTAAATCAGCGTTATAGTAATGGAAAAAGGTCCGGTCGCCCAGACTTTTTCCATTAGTATAACTCTTTTTTTTTTACAGCAACGGAGAACGCAAGATCTCCGTTGCTTGTTACAAACTGTCTCGCCATGTTAAACGAGTTTAACATAGTGAGACAACTTTTTAAAAAAGCAACGGAGCATCTCCATTGCTTTTTTTAAAGTTGTCTCGCTATGTTAAACCCATTTAACATAGCGAGACACATTAAAAAGCAACAGAGATCTTTCTTTCTCCGTTGCTTTTTTTCAAAACTGTCTCGCTATGTTAAAAGAGTTTAACCTAGCGAGACAGCTTTAAAAAAGCAACGGAAATTCTCCGTTGCTTTTTTTAAAGCTGTCTCGCTAAGTTAAACTCGTTTAACATGGTGAGACAGGCTGTAAAAAGCAACAGAGATCTTGCTTTCTCTGTTGCTTTTGCCCACAGCTCTGATGTACTGCATAAATATACGCATGCGCAGTACATCAGAACTGCCGCAGAATACCCAGACAGCTGCGGAAGGGCAGCAAGGAGGCATTATACAATGCCATTATTTAAGAAAAGTTTTTTTTTTTCTTAAATAATTTATTGTATAATAGCAATAACCCACTTCTGGGTGTGGGTAATGGTGGATTTACCCACGGTTGGTTTTCGCCCTCGTGACCAAGCCACACCAACCGTGGGTAAATCCAGCATTACCCACACCCAGGCATGGGTTATTGCTATATTATTAATCATTAATTGTGTGTTTAAAAGTTTTTTGAATGGAGACATTTTGGTAATATATTTGATTGCTCTGAGTTTCTGATTTTCTGAAAACATCGTACCTTGTTGGTCCCAGTACTTTGAAAATAGATAAATCTTTTTTTATTTAATGAGAGTGATCAGTTTATAAGT